>NC_136980.1:2525000-2572500 GCF_032717465.1 Coenobita brevimanus | reverse complement strand
AGAGAGAGAGAGAGAGAGAGAGAGAGCTGTAACTGCGATTTATGTGACGTTAATATACTTGCATTCAGTAAGCAGGAATGAAAAGGTGCAGTCTTTCGTCTCTCTCTCTCTCTCTCCTCAGCTGAATAAAATCGTCTGGTGGCAGCTGGAATTAAATATGCAGCACGGCACCGTTGCGAAGGGGATTAAATCGCTTCACTAACATCACGCTGCCCTTCCTTACGTGTTTAGGCTGCCTTCCCTCCAATCCACGTTACAATACGATAGCGTGTGAGGGTGGTATGTAAAAGCCATGGGGTAAAGAGTCGTTACTGAGTAGGGTCATAGGCGGAGGGACCTAATTTTTTTTTTTTTTTTTTTTTTTTTGTGTCCGACTCTGGGCATAGGCTTCACAGCCTGCTATCAAGGCCCAGCAGTCCTCCTACATACCATACACCAAAAACAAAAAAAAAATTATCTTGTCCAAAAATCGTAGTGCCCCTGGTCTAGGCTATTCAGTTTAGATAATTTAGGTGGGACGCTTTTTATATATGATCGATTGACTGACTGACTGCTTGACTGTCTGACTGATTGATTGACCGACTGACTGACTGATTGATTGACTGATTGATTGATTGACATTTACTGATAGACTGACTGATTGACTGACCGACTGACTGACCGAATGATTGACTGATTAACGGAAATAAAAACTGATGCACAATTTCTACAAGTATATATTTAAGAACAGTAAACCCCACCATCCCTCGGATTTAAACCCTTATAAGTCACATCCATACCCCTTTTAGCTGGCTCAATTTTTTCATCCTTTTGCGGCTTATTGCACATCGCTCAGTGGCAGAAAAGAGCAGTACTACGGCTCGGCATCGTATTCAGAGCACTTCTTCGTGACTAGCATCCTATTCTAGTGCTAATTTACTGCTGCAGCATTGAAGGTGGAGAAAGGGCAATTATAGCCCAATTTTGAGTGAAAAGAGTGGTGATGGAGCACAATAACGCACAAAATCACCAGGCTTACATAAAGAAAAATACGTGACATCTAGCTGGAGCGCCTTAATCACTAGACCACCAGGCGTTCACTTAAAAAAATAAATAAATAAATAAATGGGTTGTTACTGAGTAGGAGCACTTACTCTAACGGGCGTGGGTCCAGAAGCTTCCACAACCATCCCTTGGACTTGTTCCCTTCGCTGCTCATCCTCGCTCTCCTCCTCCGCCTCTTTGTGTTGCCTGACCTCACCATCACAGCGCCTCACCATCATCACCATCACCATCACCATCGCCACACGACTCGCATGCATTGTTTACAAGGTTATTTATTTACTTCTCCATCTATTTATCAATCTGGAAATATTTCGACGCTTTCAATCACATTCTACAAACATCTAATCACTTTCACCGCAGTCCTCATCAATTCGGACACCTCCAGAAACTTTCAGCGCTTTTAGGTCACTTTCTGCACTTTACCTCTTTAGTCACTATCTCGACACTTAAAAATCCCGTTCATAAAAAAAACATCTAAGTCACTTCCTTCACTTTCGATCACTTTCTTCACGTCAAATCACCTCAGTCACTTTCCCTGCACTTTTGCCACAACCAACACTTTTTTAATAGCAACAGAGGAAGGAAAATCACTTCGAATAACTAGGTGTCCGGTGTCTTATCCGCTTGGTCTTTACACAAGCAAATCTATCTTACCACTAGCAAATCCGCCTCTCAACTAGCCATCAGCGTCCAGTAGCAATAATTTGAGTCCCTGGCACACAGAAGCCCGCCGAAACTAGCACACATACACTCCGGAAGCGTCGCATTCTCCACCCCGTTGCCGCCAAAATATAAAATACACCCGTCCGATGATCGATGTTTGACGCTTAATTCCCTCGCACTGTTTATCGCTTTTTACTACTGATATTTATAGATATTGGAGGTTATTGAAGACGCACCCAGGTCCTTGTTATAGGGCATTATGAAACTGCGCATGGTTTAGACAACAGCATGCCAAAGAAGTCACACGTGTTGGCTGGGCACCGGAGGGGAGGACTACATACCCCTTCTGTACCTGGTGACTGACTGGCCTGGCAAGGAGAGGAGAGTAGACAATCATGACCCGCCTCTGGCCCTCTGGCGGTTATGACTCACATTACTCCTCCTCCTCCTCTTTATGTGTTACAAAACTCGCAAAAACGATGGGTAGCAAACTAGAGCAACTGCCTGTCAAATGCACAGTAATAGAAGCGACAGATGATAATTTGACGATAGTGGTTAGTCGTAAAAATAGGGCACAGAGACACCATCCCTCCTCCTCCTCCTTCTCCTCCCTCCTCTCTATTTACATGTTACAAACCTCGCAAAAAAGATGGGTAGAAAAGTAGGGCATCTGTCTGTCAGTGGTAGACACAGACGCGACTAAAGTGTGAAAATTAGACGTAACTAAGGCATAAATAAACGTAAACAGAGCACGGAAACGTAACATCTTCCCCTCCCCTCCTTGTTTCAAAAGTGGCAAAGAGGTGAGGAGGAAACTAGAGCATGTCTGTCACTTTTATTTAAGCGTTAAAGAAATGGCTACAATATACATATGATAATCAGATTTAAATGAGAGATAGAGGTAAAAATAATGAATAAAGAAGCTACCCATCCTTCTCTTCTTCCTCCTCCTTCATCCCCTTCTTCTTCACCTCCACTTCTTCTTCCTACCCTCCTCCTCTTCCTCCTGCTTCATCTCCTCCACTTCTTCCTCCCCTCCTCCTCCTTCTTCATCTCCTCCTCTTTGTTTACATGTTACCGAGCTAGCAAAAAAGGAGGGTAGGAAAGTAGAACATGGTCCCTCACTCACACTTATCCTTTAGGGAGACGAACAGAAGTGTGACGTGATAATTAGACGTAAGTAAAGGCCAGACGTAAACATGCATATGGCAAATACTACCCCTCCTCTCTCTCTCTGACAAAACGAGGCTATGCAACTAGGTCATCCGTCTGTCAACCGCGCAGTCTCCACCCCGACGTATAATTAGACATAACTGAAGCATGAAGAGACGTAAAAACAGGGACTGATTATACACCGCAATACCTTTCTCTCTCTCTGGCATGAAAACTAGACGTCACCGATTGAAAAAAAAAAAAAAAATCTCAGGCTCCTGTGACTCACTCAGCTGAATAAAATCGTCTGGCGTAAGCTGGGATGGTACGCCAGACCGTGAGAGGGTGAAAACTAGTGACCGGCAGCTGTGCATCATCGTTCTCCATCTCGGTAAAACGTTCCCAGCACCTGTTCCTCCCCGACAGAGAGAGAGAGAGAGAAACAGCAGCAAATATGACGGATCCCACAAAGAAATGAGACAGAAATACTCGAACAAATATGACGGAAGTCGAGAGAGAGAGAGAGAGAGAGAGGGAGGGAGGTGAGGACGAAAAAGACGGAAATCCCCTTGCAATTATGGCGAAAATCACACAAGGAACTATACTGTCACTTAATTCTTAGATATTTCTTTTCATTTTCTTTTATGTCTTTGCACCTTAGCATCCTCTCGTGCGTAACTGGTGCAAACTGTGCCAATTTTAAAGAGAAATAAACAGAATATCAAGGTGAAATATGGAAGGGGGGGGGGAAATCGCTTGAGGCAGTAAGTACGAAATCTCCAGTTCGAACGTGAGCACAAATCTGTCGGGAATTATAACAACACCATCTAGCTACCTTTGATCTTACACCCAGCCGACACCGCCACCACAACAAAGGTTTCAGTTCATCCAGGCTATATATATATTCAGCTATTTTCACGCCGAGTTCAAGAGCTCTTCCTGGGTGTGTCCAAGCCTACCCCAAGATACAAATTTCCTCGTATACCGTACCCCTGCATACAGGATTTTGTAGCACTACTTAATCCCTAGTTTATTTGTACTTCTGATACCTTGATATTCTTTTGCATGTAACTGATCCAAAGTCGACATTACAAAGATATAGAAGAAAATGTGAACCTGAAATATATATAAGAAAATCTATGCAAGAGACTACAGAAAACTGGGATCGATGAGAATGCGAATCCTAGGTGTAACACAGTATTGCCCTTCCTATCTGTAGTACGACCATCAACCTTCCCTCCTTCAGTGCCTATATCATCATCGTCATCATCATCCGGACCTCTTTTCCACACATTTACCTTTACCCACCTTACAATCACCCCCACCTCCACCCCCACCCCCCCAAAAAAAAACGCATCTCACCACACAGACAATCCTTCATCATAACCTCAACCAAAGTTCTCTGGGTGCACCCGGTTGAAATGGGACCACAACAACTCTGCCTCACGACTTGACGTAATGATGTCTCTGTCAAACTCGGAAAACACTAATGCTAATACTAATAATAATAATAATAATAATTCAAGGATAACGAAAACACCACTGACCTTGATATTCGTCTTGGTGGTTGAAACTTTTATTACATAGAAAGCTTATGAACTACAACGTCTGTAGCCTAAATAGTACAAAAGAACTAAGAGGTAGAGTCGAAGCAAAAAATCATGTCCCTTCTATTCTTTCTCCGTGGACACAGAAAATCTGGGATGTATTCTAGGCGACACAGGAAGGTTTGTAGTACCTATTCCTATGCGATTTATTTTGTTGAGTACACTTTACCGTGCTCTTGTAATGTTATTTCGTACTCTGGGTGACAGGATTATACGTAGCACCGATTTCTTAACGATTTATTGTATGTATTACACATTGACATTCTCCTCTGTGTTATTTCGTATTCTGGGTGACAGGATTTTTCGCATCTCCTCTGCCTTAGCGATTTATTTTACTTATTACGCCTTAACCTCAACTTGTATGCTATTTATATGGTTTTAGTATCGACTCAGTTGATCCTGATGACATACAAGACGATACTGAGGTGCAATATACAGAATAAATCGCTCAGGAAAAGATGTTACGAAATTTCCAAAGCTACTTTAAATACCCCATGATTCTCAAAGCCCACGGAGAGAGAATCAAGAGCAGGGACTTTTGCGGCCGACTGTACCGCATCTCGGGGGAGGGGTCCAACACACTGACATAACAAGATAAATACAACTAATACAGGGCCGGGATTCACAGACATGCTTACAATTAATTCCATCTAGTATCAGCGTATTCTAAATGCCTTTGCAGATTTCGTAACGCCTCTGCTTTAGTGATTTATTCTGCACTCCATGACGCTCTTTTGTATGTATTTACATCGGTTTAACATCGACACAGTTTGCATCACTAACATTAAAAGAAAATATTAAGGTGCACTGTGCAGGATAAATCACTCTGGAAGAGGTGTTATGAAATCTTTGGTCACTTATAAGGCGGCACTTAATTTTGCAGGAAGGAAAATGGACACGGGAAGGAATGGCACTCTACTCTTTGTCCTTCTTGAAATAATAATAATAATAATAATAATAATAATAGTTTTCCTCCCGTAACTGCCGGTAATATTTATTTTTGCAAGAACAGGCGAACATTCAACACTCTTCTTGTCCTTCCTGCAAACAGAAATCTGAATTACGAGTGGAATTTCATCGTAAGTTTGTTCGTAAATCCCAAATAATTTTCTTTTCTTTTCCGGAGAGCAGCCACCGACCCAGAGGTACACATCGATAAACACGGTTCATGTTAAAAGAATATTGGAGTATTTATGGTGGTCCCTGTCTCGTACACAATTAAAGAATAAAACACCAAACAACGCTACTTTTACAATATGTGAAAGTAGGTTAACATCGCAGGGTTTCTTAAAATATTTATAAATTATATTTTTCTCCAATATACGAACCGTCTTTATTACATGAGGCCTTGGGTCAGTTTCTATATGGGAAACTGTAATATAACTCGCTTTGTCACTCTATGTGCAAGAAATAGGCTACTCTGTACAACTCATAAATAACAGCAATGTATGGAGACACCTGTACGGGTTATAAATATGTGATACCGGTAGGAAATACACACACCAGTCCTAGTATGAACAGATCAAGGGAGACCAAATGTGGAAAGGTAGAAAAGGGACCAAACCAGCCTTTGTCAGAAAAGCATAAGATCTGCACTGGAGGCCGCATTGGAGGCTTCATAGCGTCTCTTTGCAATTCATTTTGCGTATTACACCTTAACACTCGTTTTAATATCGATATACGCCTACATCAATAACAAAGAAAAGAATATTACGGTGCAATGTGCATAATAAATCGCTAGAGAATGCGTCACGAAATCTCCAAAGCCAACTAGAAATTCGACCATGGGTTACTCTATAAGTTTCGTAAAGGTACGCTGTGCTTCTTTGATCTACGTCAAGGATATATTAAACTATGAAATTCCAGGTTAATTATATCATCTATGAAAAAATAGTTTGACAGGCGAAGGTCGCAAAAATCTATGTACTGTATATAGCATACCTCACATTACGTCTAACCATCTAAACTACAATAAGACAGTATTTTCTAATAGAGATCTGCATCACATTATTTGCAAACATGAAATAGATACTGCGGGCCTTGAGAAGCGTTTGTTATAGAATGACAAACAACGACGTCATCGCTTACGTCAACAGGCACAGAAAACATTGGTCCCCCTCGGAATCAGGTTATATCTGGCATATCCTTCACCTTTGATCGTTTTCCACGTCATTCATCTAAAAAGCTTTAAGCAGAAAGTGAAGTGACGAAAAATCCATGAGTAAATTACTTAAATCACTGATAAATGTGACAAAATATAGCAAGGCAAATGTAGAACAAGATGTGCCAAGATTTAGTAAGACAATTTTTTACTCACTTCTCAGGCTTTGAAACAGGGTAAAATGGCTAATTATCCTGAAGTATAAGGTGGCTAAAACCTTAAATATCAAGATGTAACGTCGCTAAATTACTGAGAAACACGATAAAATATGGAGGGACAAAAGCAGAATGAGATGTGCCAAGATGCAACCAGATCCCGACGCAACAACCCGAAAATTCACTCACACTCAGCATTTTCGCCCCTCATGACACTTCCCTTACTCACGGTTCGTATTTATAAGCTGCACAGGAGGACTCTAACACCTCCTGCTGAGTAATTTATCTTACATATTACACCTTGGCATTTTCTTGCACGCTACTTGCATCGTTTCGGCACTGTCCTTAATTGCAACAGTAACAAGCAAGATGCTGAAATTTAATGTGCAGAATAAATCGCCAAGGAAGAGGTGCTGGGAAATCTCCAGAGCCACGTAAATACGTGCCTCATTTTCAACTAGTTTTCGCAACTGAATTAAAATGACAAGCATGTTTTGGCTTTCCTGTATCACCACTCGCATGCTGACCTTCCACTACTCGAAAATTGCTTGTTTACGTCATCACATCACAAACTGACACGGCGCCCCTCAAAACTGATGACTGACGCGCCGAGAGCCCAAAACACCTTTCTCTCTCTCTCTCTCTCATTAAAGATCCTAACAACCTAACAGGACAGTCTACTTCAAGAACAACGTTGAGGGAAACATAAGGAAGCGCAAATTCAAACCAATTAATAAATATCAATTCATATTTGAGTATCTACTGAAAGGATCTAATACAATCTGATTATCGATATATAATTTAAAACCACGAATAAGAAAAAAAATGACCGATACTTTCAGGAAATCACAAAACCTTAATTTTCCCTAGATGATAAAAACGATAATCAACTTTGGAAATAATCGCAAAACTTCAACACATTATTTTTCAATGCTTTTCCTCTCAACACTATGATAGTATATGGCCGAAACCGTTGCACCGCCTCATATTTGGGTACGGGGAAATTAAGACAAAAAAGAGGTTGTCCTGAAGTCACGAGGCTCTTATTTCAAGTGGCATGGGGAGACTTCGTAGTACCTCTTCCTTAGCGATTTATTTTCCACATCACACCCTGTATATCGATCTTTCAACAAATAAAAACCATACAATAGAATGTTAAGGTGTAATATGCGAACTGAATCGCTATGATGAGGTGTTATGGTGTCTCATGCCATTTTGAATATGCGCCTATACCAGCAGCCGGAGCAATATTAACAAACTCTTCCTCTAAGCTATTGAATTCTTGTCTTGCACAGGCTGACCCAAGAGATGTGGGTACTTGAGCACTTACTGTCCTTGCTATGACAACCGTAACACATCATCATCATCATCAACATAAACTTAACTCTCCTACTTACATGGGGTGGAAGGAGGACAAAATCAGGAACATAAAGCACAAAAACACGAGTACTATCAGAGCGACCAGTGAAAAATGGGCTCACTTCCAAAACAATCCGCCGACGTTCAAACTCTCCACATAACTCGACGTACACTCTTCATCCCTCGTATCAGCAAATTTCTCTGCTCCAGATCATTCACAAGCTGCATTTTTTCTTATCCTATCTGCTCTACGCATTCCACACACATTCCTATTTGGGGGAAGTTGATGGTGAAGTAGTATGATGTGGTAAGAATGGACATGAGTACAGTTCCAGGCCGGGGTTGGGTTACATTTGAACTTCGGTACAGTAAACATTACTAATCTTCCAGAAAACCCACCAAATATAAAAACACCCAAGTTAATACCATCACAACAGCCCTTGAAAGAGACAGTCCTGGCATGTACTCATGATGCACGGTGGGTATTAGTACCGAAGTGGTGACATGTGAAGAAATAAAAGTACTCCGACTATTTCAACATCCCTCCCTATCCCTCGAAATGATGATGATGGACTGCAGAAAAGGGGCAATTTCAGTCTGCAGTCCACCGAGTTCACGTTCAGATGAGCCTGGGAATACACCACCAACTCTTGACGTTACAATTTCACGGCATGAGGTATCGTAGCACCTCTCCTTTAGCGATCAATTTTGCACATTAGACCACAACATTCTCTCGCTTGCTATCACTACCGTTTGAATATCGACAGTTTGCATCAATGGCATACACGAGGATACTGAGATCTAATATGCAGTTTAAATCGACTGGGATGATGTTATGAAATCCCCAATGTGGCACACACACATACACACACACCTTTCATAACGTCACGCCTAATCCTTCCTCCCCTCCTCCCTTCACTTTGATCTCCCAGCTCTCCTAGTTTTTCTCTTTCCTCACTCTGATTTTAGTTCTCTCTCTCTCTCTCCATCATCATCGTAGTTCACTTTTCTCTCCTTTCTCTTTCCCCGTTTAACTCTCATTCTATTACAGTTAACGCCAGACGATTTTAATAACCTGAATGAGTCATAGGAGCCTGAGTTAATCATATATCATCTTTCCTCCTCAAGTTCTCATTTGTACAACCGATTTGCCAATTTTCCTATTTTCTTTATTTCTCACTCCCCCTTCCTCTATACTCCCAGTTCAGTTCCTCTGTACTTTTTTTTTCATCTTTCCTCTTTTTATCACTTTTCTTCCTTGTTATTTCCTTGCCTTTCATCTGAGTTCCTTTCTCCTCTCTCTCCTTCCAATCTCTTTTACAGTTCTTCTCTCCTGATCTCATCTCCCCTCTTTGCCATTCTCTCACCTTTCCTATTCATACTTCTTCCCCTTCCTCTCTCTCTCACCTTCAGTTTCAATTTCCTTCCTCCTCCATTCTTTTCCACTACAGCTACCAAGTTTTATCATCCCTCACCTCTGTTTACGCTTCATTCCTTTCCCTCTTTTCCAGCTGCAGTTTGCTTCCTCTTCCCTCATTCTTTTCTCATCTTACTCTTTTATTATGTCACGTTCTCCACTCTTCATCCTTAACTTTCTTCTTCTTCTTCTCTCTATCCTTCCTTCTATCCCTCTCCCCTTTATCAATTTTCTTGCTCCTCACCAAAACTTGCCCATTTTATCCTTCCTTCTCCCTATCAGTTCACCTTTCCCCTTCATCCTTCTCTCTTTATTAGTTCCTCTCACTCTTTTCTTCTTTTTATGTTTTCTCTCAATTAATTCTTCACTCTTCTCATTACTTTACTTCATCCTCTCCCTCCATTCTTTTCCCCTCCCTCTATCAGTTTTCTCTTTCCCTAATAATTCATCCCCTTCCTTTCTTTCTCCTTCATTCTTTCCCCATTCCCCATATCTCAGTTAATATTCTCTTTTTATCCTTCATTTTTTCTTCTTCCTTTATCAACTCTTCATACTTTTCTCCTCTGTTTATTAAATTCTTTATCTCCTTGTCATTTTTTCCTTCCCCTTTCTTTATCCTTTATTCTTCTCCTCTCCCTTAAACACTCTTATCTATTTTTACTCTATCAATTTGTTCCTCTACTAATTTTATCTCTTACCTAATTCTTTCCTTTCTCCCAATTCTCACTTCACTTCCTTCATATTTTTTTTCCTCTCTCTCATCAGCACCCTACATCCCCCTCAGCAACCAGGGCGAGACAGACACTGGAGCAATATGTAATTTTTAAACTATCTTCACTGACTTCAGATTTGCCAGGGGAAGAAGCCACGAAAATCACACTGAACTCTCCCCGTAATGAGCTGAGTACTGTATAGTGTAACACCTGGTAATATTGTACTGTACAACATGATCCATAAACAGTGCTTCACTAGAAATTCTCCAGGTGAGATCTTGTGTTGCGACTTGTGAGGTTGGCTCAGCGTGCTGGTGTGCGTGTGGCAGCAGTGGGGGGAATAGAAGAGAAAAGAAGAGAAAAGAAGAGAAGAGAAGAGGAGAGAGAGAGAGAGAGAGATGCAGGTTAGACACTGAAAACACTGAGCCGTCCCTGCAACACACAAGAACTCTCCAAGTGAAGTGGAGTGGAAGAGAAACATTCTATACGGACCTCCCTGTACACTCTTTGTTATGTGTACTGTAATACGGTAATCAGTACAGTAGATCCTTGTTTTGGGCAGGTGTGTATTCATCGTACCTCAATTTTTTATAGAAAACTGGTATGAAAACTGATGGAAAACTGGCAAATTATCTATTGGGGCAACAATGGAAGTTTGATGGACAATTTTCTTAATTTACTGTGGAATTCAACGGCAAAAAAAAACAGCACTACTCACAAAAAGGCATCATAATACAAGGATTTACTGTACAGGGTTTATTTCAGAGTTTTGTATCACGTAATGTTTGGTACTCTGTAACGTACTATGAGGTGTAATATGGTAATTAATGCAATGCTGTTTATCCCAATGTTGTACACTGTAATGCCAGATATGTAACGTGCTGTGTACTTTTATGGCATGCATCACAGTGTTTATTCTAAGGCATTACAGTGATTATTCTATGGTTGTACACTGTAATACCAGGTATTATGTGATGTGCTGTGTACTGTAATATGGCATGGTGTACAGTGTTAATTCTAATGTACAGTAATGCACTCCAATATTGTGTACTGTAATACAATCCACCATGCACTACTAAACCGTCATAACCATAACCAATAAATGTACTAAACTTCATAGCTTAAGGGGGTTTGGGTAAAGCCAGGATAAACATAAACTGTACTATATATATATACACATCATAAATTCTAAAATTAACAATAAATCACATGTCTTTCTAAAATAAATGGTAGTTCAGAGGTTGCACACCCTACATACAGCCCACACAATTGATATAAAATCTGCTTCAAGTTCATGTATGAGTGGATGTGTACAGTATTCTGGTATGTGTGTAATTGTGTATAAGGAGGATAGTTTGTCTAATAATCCAAAATTCATTATATCTTCTGAATTATTAGTTTTTATTTCATTCTTGCTATTGCCAGATAATTTATCACGCTTCTGAATAATCTTTAATAATGAGAGGATGATCTACTGTATCCATCTATTGCCAGACGCCTTAATCCCTTATACGGGGTGGCCACAAACAAATCGCCAACACGTCACCCTGTCCCCCGCCATTTCACTGCCCTGCTCTCAATTCACACACCTCTCTCTCATATACCTCTCCACTCTATCGCTCCATCTTATCCTCGGCCTTCCCCTCCCTCTCTCCCCCTGCATCTCACTCACATACACTCTCCTCGTCAGTCCCTCACTCTCCATCCTCTGCACATGGCCAAACCACCTCAATGTGTTTCTCCTAATGCTTCCTATCACATCCACACCACAACACTCCTTCACATCCTCATTTGTCAGTCTGTCTCTCCATGTGATTCCACAGGCTCCTCATTTCCACTGCTCTCACTCTTGACTTGTGTCCCTCCAACATCCAAGCTTCACTTCCATACATCAGAGTTGGTATCACAATACTGTCATGTAATAACTTTTTCACTTCCATGCTCACTTCCTTGTTTCTTATCACTGCCTTCAACCTTTCTTCCTTATTGATAAAGAACCTAATTTAATCTTCGATACAATTTTCTTTTATTTTCAAAAGTCCTTGTACAGTAGCTTTACCATTACTACCAGAAGGCTGTATTCAATTTAAAGATCTCTGTTAGTGAAGGGGTTACATTTACGTTAGTGGGCATACTGGCAGTCTTTGTTATAAGTCAGAGATGAATAAAAAATTGTAACAATTTTTGTATATAATTGGTGCCATAAATTGGAGTAAAATGACAAATCACTATCACTGGTAACACTGGAGCTTTACTAGGCATTTTCTATATAATTTGTGGAGGAATTTATAGCAACAATATATAGAAATTGGTTATTTATACTGTACTGAAAACTTACTGTATACTATTTATGTACAGGCCTGCATGCTCTGTGTATAACCTCAGAACTACCTTACACAAAGAGGCAGAGGGGTAAAACACTTTTTCACCCCTTACCATTAGTTTACATCAAAATATATACATACAATAATTGGCATAAGTAAAACTACATGTCTTTTCTCACTCCCAAGATGTACTTTTCAAATAAATTAATAAAAACATCCAGCTTGAGCTCTGACGTGGCTGAGCCATGTCCTTAAATTATGCTAAGACAAAGCAACATAGAGATAAAGGTATGGCCAAGGTGCAGGAAAGAAGGGTAGCAAAACATGTGTACATACTCAGGCATATGCAAACACAAGGTCACAGACCCAAACAACGCATATGCAAGCAAACACGTGCAAACACACACCCACACTCAAATTTTAGGTGCCAGATTTAGCCCACAAACCAATATATCACGTCTGTATTAACTCATTCACCTCAGTGATGTTCTGGTACTGTATAGTTAATTCATGCAACCCTCCAAATAATCTTACACAACTCTGGAAAAACCGTACTGTACTGAATGGTCTAATGAAGGCAATATCTATCACCTCCTGCTTCAAAAATATTTTTTAAGCTCAACAGACCTGTCTGGAGGATGCAAGAATAAAATATAAAAGACATTCTCCAGCTGAACAAGTCAAAATGGCATAAACAGATTTTCCCTTTCACACAAGAACAGCACACAGTTTCCCAAGGACTTAACCAAATTTACAGTGACTGTCTCCTGTTCAGCTATGGGTGTTTATACAAGCAATCGCCCATCAAGGTTTCTTCCTGGCGGTGCTGTTTTCAATCCATCACGCATTCATATTTCATTATTACTCTACAGTAAATAAATTCCCCTCTACAAACTCATCACTTACAACCAACAGCATCATTTTTATTATTACAAGCCCTACAGTAAACAGATATTGGCTAACTTCCAAGAAAGACACCACTCTGGTACCTCTGTCACCCACTAAATCATTTTAATACACTATACAATAGTTAACTTCTGTGATGACATGGTTGGCTGATCCCAAACATAACTAAGTCATCAATTTACTTTAAACAGCCTTACAATTCACAAGATACACCAGTGTCTTAAATACAATGCTATGGACTGTTCAAATGCATGGATTATCCACTACAAACCTTCTCACAAAAAGCATAGTTTCAGTATGTGCATACAGTTCATCCAGAGTTTAACTACTTTATTTACAATGACTAGTGAGCGACAGAGTCATCCCACTGCTGCCAGTGTTTGATGCTGGTTGACATCTGTTTATTATACAGTCTCATCACCTTATCCCAAATTTCCACATTACATAAGGGTATGTAAGATTACACTCAATACAAATTCTGTTGCAGAAACTTGACAATTAATATCTGAAACCAGATATCCCAAACAACAGTTTGTACACGCAAACTACAAAAGTTCACACACATCAGACCACAAATACTGTTTCACATCAGCACAGGACCAGGACAGTGATGGTTCTGACAGCCTGAGTTTGTAGAAACATTCATCAATATCCAAACATTTCCAACAGCAAGACAAGAATGACATGGGTGAAAAAATATGTAGAATTATTTGTGTGCTTTATCAAATACAGTACCCTTCCTCCCTCACACAGATGTATAATACAGCCACTCATACATGCTGAGACAAGGCATGTACACACCCAAATGACATACATGTACACTACAGTATATGGTAATCAGTCCTCACTTAGAGTCTATGATGTGTCCTGGCAAAATGACTGAGAAAAAACAGTTGCAACAACTTTACAATGAATCATAAGCATGTGTAAGTGATGAAGAGGCAGTAACCTAATACCTTCAAATGAAATAACTTTAAATGAGAACTAACCATATGCAAACAATAATAAGCAATGCACTCTCTGCACCCACCAAGACACCAATTCACTTTCACACATAAATAAAAGCATGATGAAAACAGCAATGCTCTTTGGATTACATTGTTTTGATAGATGTTTCCCACATTAATAAGTCCTACTTACATATTTTTTTTTACATTTTGCAGTGATCTATCTCTATATAAATCAGATAGGAAAATAGTTCTTGAGCTGAGATAAGTTATAAGTTAGAATGGCCCAACCGCCACATGCTCTCTCCTCCACCCCTGCAACATGATGAAAATATTTAATTTTATTCCACTGTTGGGTTGCTACAGTTCTGAACATCTACTCGTACACAATTTTGAATACTTAAACAATGCAGTTACAACAGTTCAGTATTTACTGCATTAAAAAAGAATGCATGGTGAGATAGTAAATGCAAGTAGTCAAACAAAATCCAAATTTCACTGGCGATATGGGTTGAAGTGTGTACATAAAAGAATTTTATGGTTTAATGAAAAACCCAACTGATGTAGAACTAAAACATACAACTGGGTTTTGTGCTAATATAATCTGTTACAGGGAAATACCGTAAATAATCAAGGTGCTCTAATTGGACTGATCCGGTGCAGGTTTATATCCAAGGGATGGTTGGAGTTTATTGCTCACATAATTCCACTCAGGGATGAGTGAGGCTGGTCACTCTCATCTTAAATGTCAGGACCAACTTGCCTAGCCCCAGGCTCCTATGCCCCTCATGGGGCAACACTGGATTAGATGATGAATGGATGAAAGAATAAATATAAAAAATTTTCTTTTCTGTAACAGTCTCTCGACGCTGTAGTAACTTCTTGCTGGCAACAAGGCATGAAATAATTTGCACTGCTTCATTCACAGAAATTTTCCATTTGTACCAGAAAAAAATAGCTGTCTGTGAACAATCTGAAGACTTTTACCAAAGTACTGTACCATTTTCAACACGTTACCATTAGTACCAATATCTATGCCTGATACAGTATAAGTACTGGACCAGTATTAACACCTGTTACCATACATACCAACTATGATGCCTGATATAATTAGTATCAGTATGAGTAATTCAGAGAAAAGAGCAAGGGTTTGTACCAATTCAGAGATAAGAGCATGGGTCAATGCCAACTAAGGGATGCTATACATGACAGGGATATAACTGATTTTGACACCTGTTACCATTACTGCCAATTACAAGATAGGATGAAGGGTTGGAGCCAATTTAGAGATACTGTACAAGCAAGGTTTAGTACAAATTTTAATGCCTGTTTCCACTAATACCAAGTTATGATACAAGCAAAGGACTGCGCCAATATTTAGATATTTCTGCAGGGGGCAAGTCTATGGTCAGTTGGCTCATTCTTACCATGGGACTGGTGGTTGGCCTGCTGTACATCTCTACCTCCACTATCACAGCTTCACGGACAGACACATGGATATACAGTACAATAAGTCATCGTCTTTTTAATCACCTTTTACTGATGCCATCTTTGCTATTATATCCACAGAAAATTACAAGAAAATTGCTTACAGTACTAAAGTTCCATTTTTACTATAAAACAGATTTACCAGTTCTAAAATATCACAATTTTTTTACACACAAATGTTACTGTAAACTGGAGAAACTGGCAAATCAACTTTATAGCCAGCAATTGAACTTTTGCAAATTTTCTTTCATTTATTGAGGACTTAAAGGAAAAACAGCACGTCAAAAAAGACCACTTCCAACGAGGAATCACTGTATAAACCCACCACACTGACCTCATGTGTAGAAAAACTGGTGATTACTGTCAACCGGTGTCAACATTGCACCTACCCTCACTCCCTCCCCCACACCACGCACAATGGCCCCAATCAAGGCGGGATTCTGTACACTCAAAACACTACTGTGACCCTGGAGTTCAATGAATATGGAAATTAGCAAACTCCTCTGGTGCCCTTAAAATCACTTGGCCCATAAATCCCAAGAGTTAAGCTGGCACCTAAGACTATACAACATACTGTACTGTATTCAGTTCCTTTCTATAATTCCGATCATTAAAAGATACCAATGGCACTCACAACGTGGGGTAGCCCAACACATCATAGTGCTTCATCATAGATTCAGTAAAGTGTGGTAAGTTGCGTAATACCCTTTCTGTTGAATGTACGACACACAGGCTAGTGGGTGGCCTAAAGTAGGGCTTGGTTGGGTAGGTCAGGTGGCACCAGGTCAACAAGTCACCGAAAAACCTTGTGTTTCATAGTATTGTAGGTTCTATCTGAATATCCGAAGATAATTGAACACTGATGAAAGCGAGACATTGTGTAAGCCTCTCAGGCCTATTATAACTATATATTCTCACCAACCAGGGAATATTTCACAGATACAAATTAAACTCTGCAAACACAGCAGCTGTACAGGTAAACTGTAGCTTAAAAATACCAAAACTGAAATGACCACCAGCAATACCTCAGACACACACACACAGCAAAACAACCAGAACTCACATCTCAGGTCAAAAATTTCTAATCCCATGACCAAAACATCAACAAAAGTGCATCACAATACAAAACAGAGAGACCAGATACACAACTTCTACAGTAATGTAAGTCACAATATCTGTTTTTCAAGGTTATTTCAACAATTTTGTAATTCTGATTAAAAAAAAAAAAGGTACGAAACCAAATTATGTTGTTTGGTCCTGCTCAGCCTTGAGTGTATGGTTGCCCAGCCATGGTGTCACTCTGACCCTAACATTCAGGTCCTGGAGAGTTCCTCACCTCTAGACAATTCACAACCTGCCTTCAAGGTAACTTTAAATATTCTACTGTAAACCCAACAAACCCATTCTACCACAACATACTCAGTCTAACCTAAATACGCCCAAACTGAATCACCATAAATCAAATTAACATTAAAATGAAGGGTGGGTGGCAATGTGTTCAAGGAGGTAAACAGTCCAGGTCCCACCAGTCAACACTGTTACCAACTTAAGAGGAATCAATAAATTACCTGTACTGTACAGTATATTCATGCACACTAATCTGCATTACGTACAAAGATAAATGAGCAGAAGAATAAAAGGAAGGAAGTAATATATATTTTGTACAGCCCTGCTGGGCAAGAATGACTTCTATCACCGCCTCCAAGGCATGTTACTGAAGTGCCTGACAGCTGCTGCCAGTGGAGCATTTGGCCTCACATACACAACCCACATACTCACCCACCCACCTTAATTTTAAGCACCTATATATGGCATCAACAATGTAGTTAGGGCTATTGTGAGCAAACAGCTATCATGACTTCCAAGTCTATGACTCTCAATAAGCAGCAGCCATTATTCTCTCAGTAACTGAGATTTTTATAAAGAACTTTTTCTCTCAAGCAACTCTTGGTTTGTATTGTAAGACAGTCACCAAACATCTATACTTATAGTTCTGAAAGAATAAGATGTGTTCATTATACAAGGCGGCTCATATTTTACATTCCTCTTTGCCTTTGCTGACAAGTTCTCACTTGCTATGGGGATGGTTTGATCAGCATTACTAATATATACCCTGCATCATTTTCTAATCCCAGAACCTTTTCCATACTTTATTGAACACTAAACTTTACAATGACTGTATGACTGACTCATATCTGTCATATCAACAAATTCAGCCATCCCCACAACATGCAAGATTCTGGGGAACAATATAAGGACCGCCCTGTATTTCTGTAGCTCTAAAAGTAGAAAATATGACACAGCAGCGAGGCCACTAGGCGACAAGGCAATGAAGGTGGTGGTGAGAGAAGGCCGCACTTGGAGAAGCGCTAGGCATTGACTGTAATTAGGGACTCCCTGTGTAACTCTGACCTTTTCAATGCTGTACAATCTCACACAAGGGAAGGACACATTTCCTTGGATCATCCCTTTAACCACAACCTAGCATAAAAAGTAGCATGAAAATGGAAATCACAACTTTATAATCCATTATGTTAACTTCTAGTGCTGTGAAGAAACACACTCCAGTGTGCACTATATATGGTGCTACTGATCTGGAGTTACTATAACAGAGGTTCATGTTGGTGAGTCATGTTCCTAAGTATTAGAAAGAAAGTGGCTGTAACTGTCACTGGTGGGTCAAATTCTGAGTGGTACAGGAGACTTTGTAGCACCTCTTTCTTAGTGACTTATTTTTCATATTACACCTTGACATTCTCTGGTATGCTATTTTCATCGCTTTAATACTAACACAGCGTCAATAACAAACAAGATACTGAGGTGTAATATGCAGAAAAAACTTATAAGATGAGGTGTTTTGATGTCTCCCAAGACACTTAGAATAAGGCCATATGATACAACCAAGTCAGTGTGTAATACATAGACTAAACTAACCTTGCACTGTGTGTTAGGCAAGGGGTAAATTTAACATGGTACCAATAAGCAATGAGAAATCCCACAGGTGGTAAACAGAGCTTGGACAACCTCCAACACTGTGCAGTTATGGTAATTCTGTCACCCACAGAGTCACTGTGAACACTAGCTCCTGTGACTGTTGGCTGCAACTTCCTTTCAAAAAGCATTTTGGGCAACCTGTGGCATGCCTTCCAAGAACCTCACCTAACAGTTCAAAAATTCTGTGTTTCCTCTGAGGTGCAACGTGAGTATATATATTTGAAGGGTGACCACATATGGAGTGATGCAACCTTTGTCTTGTGCAGTGGTGCTGGTAATGGCTACTACCCACCTGCCTGAATACTAAATAATAATTATAACAGTTGATTGCTTCTCAAAAACACAAGTTCTTTTCGAGAATTCACTAGTGCTCAATACCTCAGAGCAACATGACTACCAATTCATTAGTAGTACTGCATCAGAATAATGGCACCAAATAGCCACACCCAAATGGTCAAAAACAGTGTCCTCGAGTCACCACTACGCGTGAATAGGAGCACCGAGTCTTCCAGTTTTTCAGTTACAATAAAAAACACCTCATCTGTCAGACATGTTACAGCCTAGAAGGTTAAACTAGTCATAAAGCATACAAGCATTACACTCTTTAATCTAATGATATTCTTATTAAGTTTTGTTACACATTATTTTATTCACTTTAGGAGAGACTTTTCAAATTAGGGTTTATAGTATAACTTTCAATGACCCCTTTACTACCCAAGAGTTTCCCTAAGATGAGTAGAATCACCTGAAGGCAGCAAGAACAAACCAGACATCGTACTGATGGGGTTATCAGTTATCAGTATCTAATCTTATGAACCTATGTGACATCCTCTTCAGTTTATTCCTTTGCTACCAGATAAATGTATTAAACTTTATCAAGGCCTCTCATTCTGAAGGGATTAATAAAGGCTATGCCTAATCCCTCACATTTCAAAAATTCTCTTCAAAATCAATAAAAACTGTTTGGAAATGGCACAAAATTGATGAAAAATAGGTCACTGGCCTTACTGGATAACAGTGGCTCAGCAGGTAATTGAAAAATAGACAGACAGATAGATAAACAGACTGAGAGACCTAAGTACATACTAATAGACAGACATACATTAAAACATATAGGGAAGTTGTACATTTCAGGGGTTAGTACAGTTCCAAAGGCTGATAAGTATAAAGACGGAAAGATGGACCTCAGATAGGCAGACAGACAGGCTGTTGTCCAAACTCAGCTTACACCATAATCTCCTGTGAGTGAAACGTTCTCAACTCTGGCTGAACTGTCCCAGTGAGCTGTATTTTCACTGGTGTAGATTTCGTAGTACCTCTTCCTCAGTGATTTATTTTGCGTATTATACGGTACTCTCTTCTGTCTTATTTATTAGTTTTAACCTCTTTAGGTTCATGACTTATCAAATTCATTCTTGCAGTCTCCATACAATTTTCTTCAGCCTTGGGATAGCTATTCAAACCGGAGGAATCAGATACAGTTCAGCCATCATAAACAAGTTCACTACTAATGATCCTACTTATGCTGAATAAAACTGCTTGGTGATGGTAAGAATGAAAAATGATATAATAATACCAATAATATATAATAACAATGAATGCAATATAATAATAATAATAATAATAATAATAATAATAATAATGTGACAAAGTGTTTGTAATAATACCACAAAAGAAGATAAAAGATAAAATGGGCTAAATAAATCTCTGACAAAGAGGTTCTACAATATTTCCAAAAAACAATAAGAATATAGCCTAATATGCAAGAACAGTGAATTTTATTAAAGTTTAAAAGAAAATAAATCACCCATTGGATGAAAGTCAGCAAAGATCTGTTTTCAAAATATCACAAAAGACGATATACATGATGAATGAGGAATACACTCACAAAAGTCTATACAACAACATTTTGATATATCATTCAGCACTGAGGGAAAAAGGCTAGTGATAACAGACATAACTATTGACAAGATTCTCCAACATAAATTTTCTCTTGGATAACATAAAACTGGAATTAACTACAGCAGAACCTCTCATATCCAAAATTCTACTAATTGGAATTATCTACAAAGAAAAAATTGTATGAAAAATAATAAATAAAATATGCTTCTTGGTTATGATTCACAGTACTATATCATGTTTTACCGACATTATGTACAGTCAACAGCAAAAATTTGCTTAAATTTTCCTTAGATGATATGACCCTGTGCTCTGTTATCACTGTACAACAAAAAGTTCAGAATTCTTACATACCAACTGGGGGAGGGGGGGGGGGGGATCTTCCATGTAACAGACTAGCACCCTCATATCACACAGGGATGCTTGATGGGAATTTCTCCTGCTGACTGTATAATTAAAAGGGATTATAAGCTACTATATGGTGAGCGCGCAGTCTCATTTAAGCTTTAAGATACTGTATCTGTATTACAATTTTATATATACAAATGGTACCGTAAGTTGATGGGAAACTGGCAAATCAGCTTCATAGGTAAAGAGAGAAACTTTAATTGGCATCTTTTATACTAAGAACTTATAAAAAAAAAGGTAATATATAATACAACTTACTGCAACATTCTATTAAAAGGAAAAGATGTGGCACATATGATTCCCAGAAGTAGCTGGTACTAGAGGTTCTACTGTAGCATAAATAATGTCAACAAGAGGTACACACACAGGTAATGACTAAGTACCACCGCACAGCACCACAGTGGCAACTCCTGAACAGCTGGAATGGCAAAGTAAGTGGCTCGTCAACGCAGGACACGTGACGCTTCAAAACACACCTCTGGCTGCATCGGGAAATCTGGAGAGGCTACCCAGGCTTACTGTACTTCCTCACAACCTGGATTCTACTTGTTATTTTCTTTGGTTTTTAGAATCAATATTATACTCCCTCAATTACTGTATATTCCCCCTAATTACTTTACCCACGCTCATTTTTTTTTTTATTAGAGTTGGAATCCAGGTACAGTAATAGAGGCATACCCTGCTATACAATCCCCCTTTATGCGATACCCCGTCTTAGTGATGCAAAAAAAATTAACACCCTTCCCCACCTAACAATGGCCAGTCCTCGGTTATCCGATGGATTCTGTTTATTTTTTTTACCGATTTTGATGATATTTTAGACAAATTTTGGGTCTAGGTTGATTTATGAACTGTTTTTAGACTTAATATGTCATAGTCCTAGGTGGGGTGAACGCTGTTATTTTGGGGTACAGTTTACTAAGTTTGATTTTTTTTCCAGACTTATTTTTGATGATTGTCAGATTATATTTTTGGGTTTAGGTGAGTTATAAACTGCTTTTAGGCTCAGTTTAGCTTGTTTTAAAGCTATTTGGGGGTTTGGGCGAGCTAGAAACTTGTTTTTGGACTCATTAGGGTGGTATTGGACTTGGTTGAGGGGAAGGGGGAATCCCAAGGCTCCCAAACGCATTCTTATACTTTCAGTGTTATAACATCTCCATTTAACGATCCCCGGCTCAATGATGGGTGTTCCCAAACGCATCTCAATGTTACTGTACAGCGTGGATGGCCTGTAAGTGGTAAGGGTACCTGAAAATAACAAACTCATTCACATACTTTGAAATGTCTAGATTACAAATTTTCCACTCTTCTATACACATTGTGATAAACTACATTTGGTTTGGCATGATCTGAATTGTAACAAGGTGATTTCTGTGGATATGATTTTAGCCCTAAACTTTAAAGTTCAACATCATTACCTTCTCTGGCCTATCCAGATCTTTCCTCATCAAAATTTCTCAGTCACTTTTGAAATTATCTATGATGTCTATCCACTCAGGCTGCCACTCGCTGAACCCAATCCATCTAAAACTACTTGTATTCTTCCTAAATCCTAATATCCACAGCCAGCAACTCTGGATGAAAGTCTCCACTGATTAAACCTTGCCTTAATTCGCCTGGACTATTACATATCCTAGCCCTGTCCAGCCCTCTGCAGCCCTTAATGGTCCCTTACCCCGCCTGTCCTGTGCTGACGTCTATCTTATCCACCTCATCAGCTATGGGGTGTTTGCGTCGTATGTGTGCCATGAGGTGATCTTTGCGGGAGTATGCAGCACTGCACATAGGACACTCAAATTGCCGCTCCCTTGAGATGTGGGTGACCATGTGGCGTCGCAGGGTGTAGTTGTCGCAGAAAGTTTTTCCGCAGAAGCAGCAACCCTTACGCCCACCACGGAACTTGCCGGGGGACCCAGTGGTGTTGGTGTTGTCATCGTCACCATCCTCCATCTCCTGTAATGGGAAAGACGGTTATAAGTGGTAACAGTATAAGTAATTGGTTTGCTGGTGAAATTATGAAAAAATGATCTTACTTATAAAATTAAACAGGTAGGATCCTTGATGAAATGTCTGGATCAGGATAGGATTATGGGACAGTACACAGTGACTTAATACAAAGGTATTACTCTGATGAAACAGGGTCTTATGTCATATAGGTACTACCCTTCATTCCAAGAGGACTAACGACTTCATTTTCACACTGGACAGATAAATATCAAACAGAGTTACAAGGACAGACAATGTAAAATACTGGACATGCAACATTACTTTCATGCCAACTTAAGTATGAGTGCACAGATCTAAACACAGTAAACAAGACAGCTGTACACAAGCAACATACAAGTAATGTTTTAAGGTCACAACACAGTCACATGATTGCCAGTGATGTAATACTATAAACATCAAACTTTATACAGGGTTTTGTCCTGCCTACACAAGTTCTGGGATGAATCAGTTTGGAAATCATAATTATAAACTCCACAGATTATACTGTAAACATTTATTTATTCTCAGTTAATTAGCAGCCATAAAAGTACCCTCTAGCCATGGAACAAACTGTAAACAAAGTACTGAAAAAAGCTATTGTGACATTTTTCTTAAGAGGAGTGAGGAGTAACTCCTACCCACTGTAGCTCAAACTAATAATTTTCATTAATTCTAAAAACTACTCACACTTTCAAGGAAGATAAGGTGATGTGACAATTTCTTATTACATTTATCTAGATGATATTATGATATGTTGAAGTTATAATACAATTTTAATCACTTGTATATGGTAGATGGGGTAAAGTTACATCAGCATAACATCATAATTATCATCATTCTCGTCCTTTTTTTCCACCTAAGGATGCGGTAAAATAAAATCTAGAAACATGGAAAGAGAAGGTAAGAAGTGCAAAAACTATCACCTAGAATACAACTATTAATTATATGTATTTGGCAGATAAGCTAAAATTAAAACAATTATGACTATTCTAAGAGTCAAGACTGGTGTGGGAGGTGAATCACAGCACACAAAACATACATCCCTAACACTGCATCCTTCTGTTATAGGTTATAGTAAAACTGTGGATTATTTCACTGTGATGTCATTTTCATTTTGTGTTTGCTACCATTTCAATACAATCTCCATTAACCCTTTCAGTCCAGGTATGTACAGTACAGTATTTTGTATTTTATCAAGCTTAACACCATACAATTTTGCTCAGCCTATAAGAAGCTCCCCATGCTGATGGAGTTAAGCTTTTCACTTTGACATTTTTTTTTCAATTCTTGTTGCCTTCAGATAATTTTATTCAACTTATGAGACTTTCTGAACTGGAATGGGTATGCACAACCTTCATTCACCCTTTCACTACTACAGTTTCATCAGAAGTTGTGCAAAACTCATTTGGTGGCAGCCTAATCAAAGTAGGAAAAATAAATGCCAAACTGAAGGGGTTAATGAGCAAAAAAAAATGTTTGAAATGTTTTTCACTGTGGCTGTCTCTCAAAATATAAGGTGTCAGAACTAAACACAGATCCTAGTGGCAGCAGACCCCTTGGGTTGTGCAATCATATCACAAAACACAGCTTCTCTTGAGGAATAAACAGGGGTTCAAAACACAAATATAACACCTATAAGCAGCACATCTTCATTTCTAGTTGTGATCAGATTTTGGTGAAAGCAGGTAATTTGTTTCTCACTGTTAATGCTTCATCATCATAATTTTTAATTCATTAAAATTAAAAAAAAAAAAAAAAGGTAAAAATAAAAATCCTTTCTGTTATTTGCAGCATCAATGACCAACCCAGCATATTCAGAAGGGATTTTGTTGCAGCCTGTGAATGAACAATACCTAGACAGATAAAATCTAGTTTATATAAGTAACACACACATTTAGTATTTTGCAATACGCAAGGTCAAATTCTCTTCCTTCTACAAAAAACCAAATTCTTCGACTGACACAGAATACAGAATGCTCATTCAATATCCGATGGCCTTCTATTCGGGGTGCCTATGTGGCATGATGGCTGAGGTCTCAGGTCTGAGCAGATTGAATACTAAGGTGCCACCATTTGAATCCAGGTAGTGGTCTGAGGTTTTTCTTTCATATAACTGATGCCTGGGATGTAATGTGGTCTACTACAGCTTAAAATTATTTGGGCTAAGGTAGTCAAGCCTTGGATCCTCCAATGCTTCACATTCTCCAGGGTTCAAAATGGATATTATGGACTGGCTGTTATTGTTACCCTCACATTCCTCCTGAATCTAATGAAAAGGATCATGAGACGGTATAAACTAAATCACTTTCTATGTGAAATTATCTGGTGACTGAAAATCTTGTCATAAACTGACTGGACAACTTCCCTTCCTACACTGTAGTAATGTACTTATGCCATCTGCTAAGCCATTATAAACACTTAACTTGCAATTAATTTTGCTGGCTCAAACCGATGTGTCCTAGTAATACTTGGGATCAACCAGCCATTCAAAACATGAGTCAACAGTACTTACAGTAGAATTTTACCCACATACTGATGACATGATGAGGGATCCAACTCACACCAAACTGTTGTATCCTCACAGTATAAACTGTTTCAGTAATGTGGGCATAATTCTTTTATTTGAACAAGTCATGGCAACTGAAGTTTCAACACTACTGTACTTAAAATGGTTTGCCAAGTGAAAAATGCCACAGTGGAGAAGCTATAGTCCCATTTCTCTTCACTACAAGATTTCTACTTGTGATGAAAAATGGGGTACGGTGACAATGATACACAACTGCTCCAATGATGTCAAACTGCAGCCTCAAAAGATATGCCATGTACAGTTCCTTCAATGTACTCCTTTCTCCTGTATGGCCTGATAATATACATGCAGCAGGAATGCAGTGCTAAAGTAAGTGTATGAATGAATGCACACAGGGTGAACTGTGCATACAGAAATGCATATTCATTTATATATTTACTCCAATACTGGGTTATACAAAAAAAATCACAAAAGGGTGAGAAGTTACTTGAGGAAACAGTATATTAAGGTTAGGTAAATACTGCAGTGTTTAACTGTAGTGAATGTATTACTTCATGCAGAGAAAAAGTTCACTCAAAGTGTCTTCATCATTTAATTGGTGGCACTCTCAAATTCCTCCTATATTTTCTTCTTTTTCTCAATACTGCAATGAAAAGCTTTTATATTTTTCTTTTAAATGTATTCTAATTGTAGCTTCAATGGTTCTCTTTCTCAATAAGGCAGATTACACTTATCAGAATAACAATATACCTTTATGTGATAAAGATTTCCTTATCAGTAATGAAACTATATTCCACCTTTAATGATACTGCTACCTGCTTGCAGAACTTTCTTGTTAGTTCTCATGTATTGGGGAGGAAAAAAAAAAAAAAAAAAAACTTACTCTTACTATGGTTTCTTTCTTTTAGTAAAGGACTTAAAAAAAAAAAATCAATACAACTCACAATCTCTTTACTGCTGACTGTAATCTGTTATGCGTATGCTAAATGGTACCATCCCTACTGCTCCCTGTGAAGGGTGGAGGTCCATGGCCAGGCTACTGTAGTCCACAACATTAAAGGGTAGAGTACTAGTGTATGCCACTGGTGGCATTATGTGGCTGAATTGCTTCCAGTCACCTGTTGGGGATTCAAACCAAAGTGCAATGCAAAAGACCTTCACCTAACTTCAGTACCGTACAGCACAATTTCCAGACCTTCACAGTAAAACCTAGTTAGCAATTTTTTGTAATCAGAGTGCATAAACAAATGTGACTGAGATACAACAAAGGATAATACAGTTCTCAAGTGTATGCTGCCCATACTCACTCGGTGCTCTGCTGATAACTACTTTCACCTGTATACTGTGCTTCCCTTTTTCCTGTACAGTACTTTGAAGATGACAATGATGATGATGGCCAACATCAATGACAATGATAATGATGATGATATGGAGGATAATGATTACTGTATGCTGATGATGGCCATGTTGATGCCTCTGATAACAGTGATGACCAGAATAATAATAATAATAACAATAAAGACATCCAGCAAGATTAAATGTCCGCTACCCAAGACACACTCCATATCTCAGCAAAAGCCCAATTTCTGCAAGGAGGTTGGCAA
The DNA here is from genome assembly GCF_032717465.1 of Coenobita brevimanus. Classification (NCBI taxonomy): domain Eukaryota; kingdom Metazoa; phylum Arthropoda; class Malacostraca; order Decapoda; family Coenobitidae; genus Coenobita; species Coenobita brevimanus. The sequence goes on along the minus strand of NC_136980.1, from coordinate 2,545,146 downwards.
TAAAAGTCGAATATATTTGCAAGCTACACTGTATTGTTGTGGTCACGTGAGCTCACAGGAGGGTAGTTTTATTTACTGAAAAAGATACGTTCAGAATCAGTCACCAGTACAAAAATATCTCTTCTCTTAAGGTCAGAATGTCGGCACTTCCATCCTGGGTGCCTGTTTGAGTCTGCATACAAAACAGATAAGCACACAAGTACAAAAACCATAAACCACACTGACAAGTATGTAAGAATGGTTGCAAAGAGGGTGAGAGCAAAAATGTTTTAATTCCTTCAATCAGATGGCATCTATCTTAATTCATTCTCACTACCAACAGATGACATTATTCAACTTGAGAAAAACCCTCTATCACAAAGGATGTTAATGAATGCTCTGTCTAACCCCCAGTTCAAAAAGTCTCTCCAAAGTTGCATACAGTTGTCAAGAGTTAGCAAAAATAAACTAAAACGTACATCATCATAGTGAGGATGTTGAGAGTTGAAGAAGCAGGAAATATTAATCCCTTCAACCTGAAAACACCTTTTAAATCTTATTCTTGCTGAGACCAAATGATTTAATTCAGTACAAGAGAGATTTTTACACCTGGGCGAGTTAGATACAGCATTCATTTGGGGTTTGATGTAGCCTTCGTTTACCTCTGTCGTGTAAGGCATCGCCCTTAAATCAAATAAAGTATCTGAAGGTAGTAAAAGCAAAAGCAAGCATGAATATCATCATAACAGTGAAGTAATTACAACATCCTCTCTCTCTCTCTCATTCTTTGCCACCACACCATTTGGTACAAAACAAACATTCAAGCTTTGGTTCCTTCTTTTCATATATAAGAAAAAAAAAAAAAAAATCAACCACACACAAACTCAGCTGCACATTGTCTTAACCTAGTCTTTGTACAGTTTCACACACTTTTAACCCTTCAACCTGATGACAATTTTATATTCTATCCTGGCAACCTATCAGATGATTCAATGTAGTTTTGGAGAGAAGTCTTTTAGTGATGGGATTAATTACAGTTGCATCTAACCCCTATAAGTCTAAAAGCCTCTCTAAAACTAAATAAAATCACCAGGAGATAGCAAGAAACTCAGCCATATTGTGTTACCAGACTGAAGGAGTTAAAATCATATATCTAGACATTTGAAGTGAGAATACCTTACAAATGATAGAGGAACCTATAATCTGTCTCAACATCCTAGCCCTCTTTCCCATTAATACATGGGGAGGGAGGGATCCATAAACAGAAATGGAAATGCACAAAATCATACTACCTTGGAAAATGCAATATACATTATGTCTAACAGGTCACATCTGTAGAATATCCAGGTAAGAGGTACCAGTCATTAAAGCATAAGTCTTAAATATATATACAAAATAAGAATCAAATGGCAAAATCCATTAAACAAGACAACAGAAATAAAAAAATATACATATTACGGTGATCCAACATCCTGTCAAAACTTACTTCGTTCACTACAAAAACAGATGTTTTACTTCACTGTTGCTACCACCATATGATTTTATTTGGCTTTAAAATGACTGCTTGGAATGAAAAGGTTAAATGCGGTAAGTTTCAAATGCTTTCCATTTACGAGATCCTTTCAAGCTAAGGAAACTTTTCTGGTGATAATGAGAATAAATTAGAAAAACAGTCACTGAGTACTGAAAGGATTACTGAAGATCAAAAGTAGTACATTCCCTCCTATCCAAGAGGTAATTTCCTATCTGACTAAAATCATACAGCGAAACCAAGAGCAAATTTGAAAACAGTCATCCTTCTGGATGGAATAATAATGCTCTCATAAAAGACGGAAGCACAATACTGTCGTGTCCTAATAATACTGTACACCATAATACAAAATAACAATGATAATCACCAAAGAAGTGATATTTAAACCTGTACTCAAAATTAAACATCTCATACTAGTGTTAAAAATTGGAATGTGAAGTAGAAAACCCTTAGCAATCAAAATACTTCAAACCAGCCACTCAACAATGCAAACACTAGTAACTACACAGACATTCAACCATGCAAACAAAACACACACAAAAATTAAACTATCAACAACCATAATCATGGCCTTTTTCCCACTCAAAGATGGGATTAAGTAACACTCAACAATGCAAATACAAAAGAAAGCAATCACTCAATGAAGACAAACACTCAGGAACACAATCAATCAACAGTACAACACTCAAGAATGGACAAATGCACACACACACACACACACACACACACACACACACACACACACAGCCGGAGAGGGAGGACGTCCCAGGCATCGCTCCTGACCTTGAGTAGTTTCAGGAATTTTGTCTGTCCTGTCTCCTAGGGTCTTTCTTTAAATTTAAAATAATGAAAGTTGGTAGACTACCAAAAATGTAAAGATTTGTTGGCAATAGTATACATGAATGTTTGTGGCTTATTGGTAACAGCTGTTTAGGTACTTGATCGGTACGTTAAAGATGGCCGAAAATGTAAACAATGAGGGAATGGAATTTCAAGGATTTGATGCTAATACTAATGTCATGGACCTAGTGAAAACATTAATTATGAGGATTAGTGAACTCGAAAAAAAGTAGAGAATCTAGTGATAAAGGATGTGTCAGGAAATACGGAAACCACCATACAGAGTCTAATCCAGTCCAACGAATCAGCCAATGAAGAGATTAAGAATTTGGAAGCGGAAAATGTTGAACTGAGGAGGAAACTTGAAGAGAGTACTAATAAAACGGAGAAGGTGAGTAATGTACTAGAAGAACACAAGGCAAAGTGGGCACACGTAGAGGAAGAACAGAAAGAAGTGGTCAGCTTAAGAGAGATCATCCAGGAAGAAAGGGAAATGAACAAGAAAGAAATGGAAGAAAATGTAGTGAAAATACTGAAGAAAAAAGAGAAAATAGTGAGAGAAACTGTAGAAAGGAACAGATGTGTGATAGTATTTGGAAACAGGGAAGAGGAAGAAAAGGTTAGGTTCGCAAGACTCGAGAGAGACACAAACATGGTGAGAGGAATATTAGGCAAGATTGACCCCGAAGGAAACAAGTGGGTAAAAGAAATTGAGGAAGTAAGGAGGATAGGGCCTTATAAGAAAGGGGAAACAAGACCAATGAGAGTCAAGTTTACATCAGAAAGTGTAATAAATGAGATACTTAAAGTGACCTGGAAATTAAGCAAAGAGGCGGGGATGGAAAATATTATAATAAGAAAAGATCTGAATGAAGAAGAAAGAGAAGCTTTAAAATCATTAAAGGAAGAAGTAAAGGAAAAAATGATAAGAGGACAGAGGAAGAACGTAATACTTTTTTGGAGAGTATTGGATATGAAAGTAAGGAAATGGTATTTAAGGAAATAGAAGTGAAGGAAATTAGGGGGGATGGTTGTGAAAGATCAGAAGTTGAGGAAGTGGTAATGGACAGAGAGTAGGAGAGAAGAGGGTATTAATAATGTCAAAAATAATTTGAAGGTGATATATACTAATGTTGATGGTTTCATATCGACAAGGATCGAAATTAATGATTTCTTGAGAGAACATGAACCTGATGTCATGTGCTTTGTAGAGACCAAATTAAGAGAAGATATTGATGTTCATTTGGGAGATGGTAAATACAAACTGTGGAGAAAAGACAGAAAAGAAAAAAGGGAGGAGGAGTGATGATAGCAGTGAAGAACAACATAAATGTAGATACTGTGGAAATGGGAGAAGGCAGGGCTGAAGTGATATATATGAAATTAGAAACTGGAGAGAATGTTAAGAGAGATATGGCGGTAGTGTATGTTCCCCCAAAGACGAGAGCATGGAAGGATGACGAATACCATGAGATGTTGTCAGATATGGCTAGCTACTTGCAAAAAATAATTGAGAAAAGCAATAATATAATTTTGGTGGGTGACTTTAATTGTAAAGAGGTGAACTGGGAGGAATGGTACTCGGGAGGCGGCGAGGACTGTGGGGTACTATGTTATTAAATATAATAATGAATAATGTGATGACGCAGTGGGTCAAAGAAGAGACACGGTTTCGAGGTGAGGACACACCAGCAAGGTTAGATTTACTGTTCACCAAAGAACCTGATGTAATAGAATCATTGGAATATCTCTGTCCTTTGGGAAAAAGTGATCACGTGGTCATTGAGTTCCAGATGTTAATAGGAAACGCGAGCCAAGAGAAGAGCTTCATAGACAGGGAAGATACAACTTGGCAAAGCAAATTTTACAGGATTGAGAAACTTTTTTGAAAATGCGGATTGGAGAAAATTCAGAGAAACAAGAGAGATACAGAGGAAGTGGGATATCTTTCTAGACCTCTATAATTTGGGAGTGGAAAAATTTGTACCAAGAGTAAGAGGGAAAGAAAACAGGAAAAAGGAGTGGTTTAATAGAAGGTGTATGATAGCCAAAAAAGAGAGAGATAAGGCGTGGAACAATTGGAGAAAGAGAGGTAACGACAGAACAAAGGAAGAATATAAAAGAACAAGAAACGAATACACAAGAATACGTAGGGAAGAAGAAAGGAATTTTGAAAAAGGTATAATTGACAAATGCAAGGATGAACCCAAACTGTTTTATAGATTTGTTAATGGCAAACTGAAACAAAAGGAAGGAATCACCAAGCTGAAAGTAGATGGAGAGGTCTTTAATGATGCGGCAATGCAAGTAGAAATAATGAACAAACGTTTCCAGTCAGTTTTCACTAAAGAAAAGGAGCTTGTGGAAGGGGAGGGAGTGATTAGAAATGTTCCGGTGATGAAAGATATAAAAGTGGAGGTGCAGGAAGTGTATAAATTACTGGAAACTCAAGATGTAAGGAAAGCCCCAGGACCTGATGGAATTTCTAATTGGGTACTGAAGGAATGCAGAGAAGAACTGGCGGATAAAATTCACAGCTTAATTGTATGCTCACTGGAAGAGGGGAAAGTGCCAAAAGAATGGAAGAGGGCAAATGTGGTACCAATTTACAAGGGAGGAAACAGGGAAGAACCCTGAATTATAGACCAGTGTCTCTAACCAGCATGGTCGCAAAATTGTGTGAGAGAATCCTGAGGGACAGATGGATAAAATATCTGGAAGAGATGAATATTTTGGCTGAATGTCAGTTTGGATTCAGAAGTGGAAGGTCATGTGTTTCAAACTTGTTGAGCTTTTACTCAAGAGCGATTGATGTGGTACAGGAGAGAGATGGTTGGGTGGATTGTGTGTACTTAGACTTAGAGAAGGCCTTTGACAAGGTACCTCATAAGAGACTAATGTGGAAACTAGAATATATAGGAGGACTAAAGGGGAAACTTCTGGAATGGATGAGAGACTTTTTGAGAGACAGACAAATGAGGACAGTAATAAAGGAAAAGATGTCTGGATGGAGGGAAGTAACAAGTGGAGTCCCCAAGGCTCAGTGTTGGCGCCAGTAATGTTCCTGATTTATGTAAATGATATGGTAGATGGAGTGAACAGTTATGCGAGTCTGTTTGCTGATGATGTAAAGATCTTGAGGAAGATAGAGGTTGAGGAGGATTGTAAAATACTGCAGGAGGATTTGGATAGGATACACAATTGGAGGCGGACGTGGATAAATGAAATTTAATGTAAAGAAATGCAAAATATTGGAAATGGGTAAAAGTACCAGGAGACCATCACTGAACTATTTTTTGGGTAATGAATTAATCACAAAAAGGAGAGAGAAGAGAAAGATTTGGGAGTGCTGGTCCAAGATAGTTTGTCACCAGAAAAGCACATTAACAAGATAGTTGGAGAGACTTATAAGCTCTTGACTAACATAAGAGTAGCATTTCATTATATGGATGAGGAAATGATGAAAAAATTGATAGTGGCCATGATCCGCCCCAGGTTAGAATATGCAGCGGTAGTGTGGTCCCCACACAAAAAGAAAGATATAAACAAGATTGAGAGAATACAAAGAACAGCAACCAAGATGGTCCCCAGTCTGACAGACCTGTCATACAGAGAGAGGCTGGAAAACCCTGGATTTGCCTTCGTTAGAGGAAAGGAGAAAGAGGGGAGACATGATTGCGGTGTTCAGGACCATGGTGGGAGTAGATAAAATTGACAAAGAAGATCTGTTTGTATGGGATAAGAGAGCAACAAGAGGACATGGAATGAAATTGAAAAAGTCAAGCTGCTTGAAGGATATCAAGAAATATAGCTTTCCTTACAGAAGTATAGACTTATGGAATAGCCTGGACAAAGAGATCGTCCAGTCTAAAAACATAAACGAGTTTAAAGTTAAATTCGACTTATTGAGAAACAGCGACGGAAACCCACGAGCATAGTACATTCCGTATATATCACAATTAGGTATATTCTTAAATATTTGGAACGACTTAGACAAAGAGGTGGTGCATGAGAAAAACATTCATGTGTGTAAAGGTAGACTTGATAAATGTGGATATGGAGACAGGACAACACGAGCATTGCTCAATTCCTGTATACTACAAATAGGTAAATACAAATAGGTAAATACACACACACACACACACACAATCATCGTCTCAACCCCTTTCCCATATAAAGACAGAATAAGACAGGCTCAAGAAACAAGAATGAAGGAAACATGAACTATCAACAGCATGCCCAAGGAACCTATGCAAATATTTAGACATTCAAAGAAGCAGTGGACAAAGGTACTAAGAGAAAGAACTGCTGGAAATCAAACTGCTCTTCAAAGAATGGAATAAGATATCCACTGGTATTTAATGAAAGCATAGCAAAAGAAATAGGAAACATCAAAACTGATTTTAAAAATAAATACTGTATATATGCAAATCATTTCTGCAAAACACCTGCTAATTTTCACAAAATGAGATGGAAGGAAGAGGTGAAAGAGAAAGGTGGGAAGGGTGTGAATAAGGTAAGGATGCACACTGGGAGTGAAAAGTAGGAAAGGAGGAGATAATATGGAGAGACGTTACAAGAGGAATGCATGGAATTATTAGAAAAGAAATTAAATGGGGTGGGGGTGGGGGATCTGAGGGAGATTGCCTTGTTATACAAGGAGAGATGAAAGGACAAGGTGGACGAGTACATGGGGGTGGGGTGGAGAAAAAAGGTGGGGGATGAAAGTGAGGCAAAGTGGTGTATTACAGGAGAAAAGGCCATTACAGTATTAAACAAGGACAGAATGCCATCCCTTATATAATACAGCGTATGAAAACAGCTATATGCTGTAGGTCAAGAGCTAGAAGAAACTGGTAGAGAGACAGAGGAAAAGAAAAATGGGAAGGCAAATTAATGTAACTAATGGGAAAGTAATGTGTGATAAGAAGGGTAATTACTATGTAGACACAGATGCACCCTTCACAGACTACATCACCAGGCAAGAGCTACACAGATGAAGTCAGAGGAAATATTTGGCTTTAAAAGACTACTTGAGCTTCATACAAACAAAATGTCAATGACTGCAAGATCAATGGTCAAGCTGATGTAATAAACTTTAGGTAACAAATATGCTATTAAAACTAAAAATCCTATGTATAACTCAGATTACAGCTGCTAATCTATATCAACAATTCAATGCATCTTCAGCATGCTAGTAAAATTTGTACATCTCAACAGCTCCATACAAACTAAACAGTAATATATCACTAAATTTATCATCACAATTTTAATATCCTTCATACCAGCACATCATTATGGTGTCAGTCTGTTAAAGGAAGCCTAGTTTTATAATAGCCCTGGCTTTTAAAAATTATATTTGTAAATGGAGGACGATTCTTTTGTTTGATTGTGCGCTGAGAAACCTGAGAACAGGATAAAAATGAGCGAGGTCTGTATGTGGAAGAATGAGAATCACCGGGAAAATTTTTGGTAACTGAACAAAAGATAAGATGAAGCTCACAATACAAAGTCAACTGACTTGACTTTCAAAAACTCTTCCCCAACCTTCTCTGTTTTTTTTCTGCACTCCTCACATGGACTCACTCTCATCAACTCTGTGGTTAAGAGGAATGCTTTAAGACTCTGCTGACAATATTTCCACACTAAGAGCAGTAGCCTCTCTATAATTCCCTGCTTCACACTGAGACAAAATGAGCGTCATAACGTTAAAAATTTTAACGTTCAGTCCCATATTAACCTTTGCGAGGTGTAGGGGTCAGAAGCCAGACTACTGTAGTTCTGATAACTTACTGATTATGTGGCTGGCTTACATTCCTTACAGCATTACATCATCAAAAAACTTCCAGCTGCTCCTTAGGGGTAAAACAGATGCATACAGCATCTAAACTTAACCATGGGTGGCATTTTCTACCAATCAAACACCTGCAAAGTTAAAATGCTCTGCAAAGGAAAGAAACAGTTACAACTCAGAACTTTGGAAGAGCTGAAACCTCTGAGGCAAAGGAGCACCATCTTCTCTACCCATAACTAAGTCTTCAACATCCAAGGAGTCCAGGTCAAGCTGCACCACCAATTCCTCCATAAGGTGTTTCATGTGAAAGTGGTGGATCAGCAATGTCTATGTTGGAGGTGGTAAATAAGCACAGCAATGGAACTCCTTGATTACAGGAGAAGGTGCAGAGGCTGGATATAGTGAGGAGGCACTGCTGTCCTTGTTAATGTTACAAGGGATCGATGTGGAGGATAAGATAAGTAGACACACTTCAAGTTAAGACTCAGAATTTCGCTGGGAAGAGCTGTAGTCCCTCAGGCAGTGGAGCACCTCCCTCTCTCGCTAGTGCCAGGTCCTCAATATCCCTTGAGTCAAGGTCGTGGTACACCGCCATTTCCCCCGTCAGGTGCTTCATGCGGAAATGCCGGATGAGCGAGTCCTTTCGCGAGGTGGCAAATCCACACAGCCGACAACGGAATTCCTTGGTCCCCAGGTGGATGCGCAGGTGACGGGTGAAGGTATAGGGGTTGGACGTGGTAAAGGGACACTGTTGGCATTTGTGGACATTGTTGTTGTTGAATGGAGCTGTGATTGTGGTGGATGGAGGGACTACTGATGATGAAATATGGCCTGGAAGTGATACCTGTGGACCACTGGATCCTGTAGTTGGGATGGATGGGGCTGAGACAGATGATGGATTGACAGGAATTGCAGGGAACACCTGGATGCTGCCAGGTGGGAATATCTTTGGGTGTGAACTGGGATGTGGTGGATGCAGCTGCTTTGGTGGAGTCTGGTGGAGCAGATGGTGGGGATGGTGGAGATGTAGGGGAGGTGGTGGGGGTGGCGGTGGTGCTGGTGGGGGTGCTGACGAAAAATGCTGTGATGTTGACGAAGAGTGCTGTGGTGTCGATGATGAATGTTGTGTTGACGATGAATGCTGTGGTGGGAGCTGATGTGGTGGGTGGCCCAGGGAGGACAGTGCCACAGCTACAATGTCTTCCGAACTACCTTGGGGTTTCTTACGGCTCACCTTGGTATCCTGGTAGAGAGAATGGTAGGTGATACCACAACCTCAGCCACAGAATAGCTTTGTTAATCAACTGGTGCTTATTATAATACCTATTTTTTTTTCTTTTTATGATGAATATTATTTTTTGCATATGGATTATTTTTCTTTTTAACAGTTCTGTTGTGGTAGCTCCCTACTAAACCCTCTACCATCATCACATCAAAACAATAATAACTAAAAAAAAATTACACAAAGCAGAATGGAAGCAGATATCTGACATCAATCATTATCACCACTTAAAAGTATAAAACTACAGGCAGCAATATGGCAATTAATTAGTAAGCAAATAAAAGGTACATATAATCTGGAATGTTAAAGGAAATGTTAATTCAAGCATTGTATACAATTACCAACAAATTTATATGTTCTTTACTGAATATGGCTGGTGTATCAATTATGGTATAAACAGTATAAACATTATTTTGATTTATTCAAAGAAAACATAAGCACAGAGACTGAATGATTTACATGCAAAGCAAACCACACATTAAACAATATCAAGAACATCTCAAAGCACACCAAAGTAGAAAAGGAAGTATCTCAAGAAAAAAAGAGATAAAAAAGAAGAAGATACCACCACATCCATGCAAGAACCCACATATAATCAGGATCAAAACTACGAACAGCACCGAGTCATGAACCTGGGAAGACTGGCCAAATATTTTACCTAATAACCCCATTAATCAGAGGGGACTTTCTTAACTCATTCATTTAGATGACCTACTTCTTATATTCTTTCTATTTCCTGATGATTTTCCTTAACTTAGAAAAGATATATCATACTGAATAGATTAACTGAAGGGACAACCTAGCCCCACCAGTTGGAAAAGTCACTCCTTGGCAGAGTAAAGTCCACTAAGAGCAGGAAGAATAATGTGAAAAACACATAATCAGATTGAAAGGGGTAACTGGTCATAAAGTTTAACGTGCTTGCAACAAGAATAATCTGCTTAGCTTCATCAAGAATTTAGCTGACAGTACCATTAATAAGTAACATTAAAAAATATAATGGAAACTTATTCTTCTAAGAGATGTACAAAACTGCACGTAACACAATTCCACTAACTAGAGACTAAATATCTGTGGCCATCTCAACAAACCCTAGGCTCATGTCCGGTCTCATAAATGAACTTGGTACTCACTTGCGTGTTGTTAGCGTTGACATCGTCAGAGGCAGCAGTAGAGACATCCCCACGGCTGCTTTCATCACCTCGCGCATCATCACCTGCAAGGCCTTCACTCATTGTACACACCTCACCAAACTAATAACACAAACACACACATACAAATACAGTACACATATCCACTTTGTACACAAGTACATATAAATGTATCCATGCTCATGTGCATACATATACCTTAACATTTTCTTTCTACAAACTTTCAGGTATCTTATGCATTACTGTAATTCATTTATTTTTGTAACTTCAAATCTGCACAAAAAGTTTAGAATTAAAGTATTTTCTTATCTAAAAAGAATGAGTCCAAGATAGACAGCTTGCAAAATTTGTCCTTTCCAAGGACAACTAAGTAAGGAGAAAACCTAATTCTGCCCATATGTGTGTAATCACCATATTATCACAAGCCTATGAAAGTCAAGTGTAGGATAGTGCCTCTTCCAACCTTCTCAACTCTGATCTACTCAATGTTATTCTATTTAATTCCAGACTCACAAATTTTCAGACGTCATTCCCCCACCTGGTTTACCGCCAACCATTTTTCGTACATGTCTGTGCTGCCACTCTAAGACATTAATTGTTTATATTGTCTGTTAAATAAAGTTCCTCTATGATCACCCCTATCTTCATACACCAACGCTATGCATATTCCCACACCTAAATACGTTTTCATCCTTACTTATGCCATCATACTCTGGAAATAATAATACAGAAATATTAAGTAATACACCTGCTATAGTTCCTACATGTGAAAACCAGTTTTCCCTTTTACAGTCTATTCTTCCTTTTCTGTGAGTTTTATACCTGCAATTGCACTCACGTTTCACCTACCCTGCATCCAGTTGACATCACTTACAACACAGCTCCACCATATAAAAGTTCTGACTACCGTCTAACGTCCCTTCCCCCTGCCTATGCGTGCCTGTGCCCCTCCTCACCAAACTCCATGATGGGTATGGCAGGTGATGCTACGATGGCTGCTGCTGCTGCTGCCAGGGGTAAGAGACCCTGGGAGTCTTCCATCACCTCAGAGGTAAGTGCAGCGTGACCCTCTGTCCACACAACCTCCCCAGGGTAGTCCAGGGGTTCTGTCTTCACTGTCTGTGGGCACCATGAATACATTCATGCATGCACATTTGCAAGCAGGTACACATTAACAAACACTGGCACAGCACCAGTATGCTCACCATAAACTGGTACTGAACCTTTATTCAGTACATTTCATACTGCAAACATCTGTGTATAAAGAGTACATTCACATGTACCATATTATATAATCCAATATTAGGAGCCATTTCAAAGCCATCATAAGACATATGCATGATTATTTACAATAACCTCTCTTCCTATTTCTCCTATCTTTCCAGTCACTTCTTATTCCTTTTCTTTCCATTACAGGTGGCTTTACATTGAGTGACAAGCCAAATGGTTTCCTGTAAGCCAAGAAACCATTTACAACACTGGGTGGTAACCATATAACCAAACCATACATGCTCCCTATGTGTCAACAAGTGGGTTGGTGGAGGGTTGGTGCCCCTCCCTGTAAAACAGCGAACTCAGTGTCAAATGGCCACCCTTTGCTGGATTATGGTGTCTGGCAATAGATAGATAGATAGATAGACATGTGGCAATTCAAGGAACTCTGACCAATAAACACAAATGGTAAATATTTTTATCTCCTGATAGAGAAAAATGGAATTAAACACAAAACTCTTCTTCAGAAGAAGGTTGAACAAAATAAAAATCCAGACTAGCAATACCCAGAATGGATGAATCATCTGTACTTACAAGTGTGTTGGTGGATTCTGACTTGATGGGTGTCTCATCCTCGCTCACCCCATTATTGTTCTCCATACCACTGCCTGTGTCCTCCTCGACCACCCGACTGCCACTTGACAACGCCAACTTGGGGGTGGTGTCAGGTGCATGGGTGGCCTTGCTGTGTTTACTAGGGTGGTGCTGGTGCTTGGAGCTGGAATGGTGGTGATGGTGGTGATGGTTGGGGTTACTGGTGGTGGTGGTGGTAGTGTTGTTATTATTGTTGTTATTTGTGGTGCCCCCCAGCCTGGCTCCCCTGAGAGGTGTGTGGTCTGGGGAGCCTCTATTGGCTCCCCGGACCTTGTGACTAGATGACTGAGAATCCGAGAGTGACTTGTGATGGCGAGAAGGGAGTGGGGAGGGGGGATTAGCTGATGGTGGGCGGTCAGGTGGCTTGCCTGTGTCTGAAAGCCGGGGCCGTTTGCTTCCTGACCGATTATCTCCCCCATCTTTGTCTTTCCTCTTGCGATCCTCCTTGTCCTCTGCCAGGCCCTTGATCTGCAGGTTATCTGCAGTCCTCAGGAAGGAGGCCAGCTCACTCTGGGACACACTCACCTCCCCCTGGTAAATGAAGCGTATAAGGGCACGCATGTCCCTCGCAGGCACATCCCCCAGGATAACAAGAGGGTGCTTGCAAGGGTTGTCACGTAGGATTCGGTGAAGGAGAGGGGAGCACGCAGCCAGCACCATCTTGTGGCCCGGCACGGCCTCACCCCCGCACACCAGGGTCACGTCAACAAAGGACTCATCCTCCAGCAGCTCACTGAATACATCTACAAAGTTGGTCTGGTGGTTGTTCCACTTCAGCAGGAACTCCTCCTCGTTCATCACGCACTTCCTGAAACACACGAAAACAGTACAGTTAACATCACCTCACATCATAACCCATTTATAGGTACCAGAAATTCATGACTGCATATCACACTGAAATACAAAACACATTATAGCGGAAGAATCTGCAAAAATATCTGAAGAAGCATCCAACAAATTAATGATCTATCAATAACTGATTTCCTAAATCTGTAAATATGGTTAGAAATTATGTGAATCACCAAAGCATAATGCATAAAATGACAACTTTTTCATACCTCCATGAGCTTTCTCATAAATAAGTGGCAAAATTTTGATCCATCCATCATCCAATCCTACGTTGCCCCATGAGGAGCGTAGAAGCCTGGGGCTAGGCAGTTGGTCCTGACAGTTAAGATGATAAACTCAAATAAACTCATGGAAGCCAGGGGAAAAAAAAAAAAAAATTGTGTTGGCTCCTAAACCATGCTGATGCTCGCCCCTTCCCTTTTATGTTCTTATATTCCCTCCGTACCTTCCCAAATCATTCCCCATACACAACCCCTCCACCTCTCCTTCTCACTTCCTTCACTCGTGTGTCCCTCCCCTTCTCACACATTCTCTCCTTGAAATTTTCTCACTTCCCTCCTCCTCCACTATCCTGTGCTCCCCGCTCCCACCTCTTCCTAAATATTCCCCTTTCCCACCTCTTCCTAAGTGCTCCCCTCTCCCACTTCTTCCTAAATGCTCCCTTCTCCCACTTCCCTCTCTCACTCTCTCCTCCTAAACCCTCCTACCTGCCTCCTTTTCTCCCTCCCACCCCTACACCCTCCTGTTTCCCTTCCTCTCTCTCTCCTGACCCCCTCCTGCCCCATACTCTCTCACTAAACCACTAACATGCATAAAAAATTACTGGATTGGGGCTTGACCACAACCTATACAAAGATAGGAAGGGAAAGGAGAAGGGAAGGGAAGGGAAGGGAAGGGAAGGGAAGGGAAGGGATGGGATGGGATGAAAATGTAGGGGAAAGGGATGAATGGGGATAAAATAGGATGTGATGGGAAGCAAAAAAGGGAAGAAAACAAGAAAAAAAGGGGAAAATAGGAAAGAAAGAAGGGAATGACAGGATGAAAGGAGAAAGGAAGGAAGGAAGGAGGAAACGATGGAATGAAAGGAGGGAGGAAGGAAGGAAGGAAAGAAAGGAAGTAAGGAAGACAGGAAAAAATCAGGAAAAAATCATGAAGCACAATGAAGTATATACAGCAAATAATAAATACGATGGGAGTACAAACAAAGAAAAACCACAGAAATAAAGTAAAAATAATGACGAAAAGAAAAAGTATGAGACCACACACACACACACACACACACACACACACACACACACACACACACACACACCAAGAAAAGAGAAAAAGAAAAGGATGGAAGGAGGGAAGTGAGGGAAGAGAGGAGGAGGAAAGGACCATAAAGTGTGAGGTTTTAGTTGGTTTGAGAGTAAAGTACCTCGAGAGAGAGAGAGAGTGTGTGTGTGTGTGTGTGTGTGTGTGTGTGTGTGTGTGTGTGTGTGTGTGTGTGTGTGTGTGTGTGTGTGAGAGAGAGAGAGAATGAAATAAGTGTTTCAACTACGTAGTACATCCACACACACATACACACACACACACACACACACACACACACACAATAGCATCCTACCACACCCACATACCAACCCACCCACCCAACCCTCCATACCATCAACACACACACACACACACACACACACACATCTATCCCTCATCCATCCACCATCAACATCCATACTTACACATGTTCATCTTTTCCACTCACCTATTCAAATCCACATCATCATTCATCCACTCATTCTGTCCATACTCATCTGCACAATCCTAACTACACTTATCCAACTACATATCTATCTATCTATCTATCCACACATACTTATCTATCTTTATCCACACACACACACACACACACACACACACACACACACACACACACACACACACACACACACACACACACATTCAACACCCACATATATTAAAGTGCACACCCATTCGTTCATCCATGCGTCACACACACACACACACACTTTCACATCCACCCACCCAACAGACCACACCTAACACAAGCCACCCACCATTCCACCCATCCACCCAAACATTCTTCCACCTCCTCCACGTACTTCAGCGTCAACCCATCCACCTATAGCTACTCTCTCTCTCTCTCTCTCTCTCTCACCCACCTCGCAGCTGCTTCTAACACCTAACCGATGCTAACCCACTCCCCCCGCCCCCATCCCCACCCGCACCTTCCCCCTCCCCCGCCCCCCAACCGCACCACGACGCAATCCCCCTCCCCCCCCTCTCTCTCGCCACAACCACCACCACCACATCCTCTACCACACCCTACCTGCTCTCTCTCTCTGAATTTCTTTGTTTTGCTCTGTCTAAGAATATCTTTGGTTTCCGTTCATTCACTGTCTTTGCTCTCTCTCTCTCTCTCTCTCTCTCTCTCTCTCTCTCTCTCTCTCTCGTCTGATACTTTCTTTCACTTAATTTTCTCTGCTTTTTTGTCTGCCTATGTCCTATGTCTGCTTCTGTTTGGGCATATGTACGTTTTTAGTCATGTGCGTGTGTATAATTATGTACGTGTTCTCTTGGGTGACGGCCTTTGATATGTGCGTGTGTATGTGAGTTATCAAGTGCGAATGTGTATGTATGGGTGTTGGCAATAAGTGTAAGTAATGCAATGTGTATGTATGTGTGTACCCTAATCAATAATCGTAATTTTTTTCCATGTACACACACACACACACACACACACACACACACTACAAACAATGATAATATAACAATCATCGAAGCTTTTATCTCCAAACCACCTAACACACACACACACACACACACACGCGCACACACAAACCATTAAGCACACGGGCACACAACACTTTCACGTAATGCACTGCTGTACACAAACTATGTACACATGAACGGGTGAAGTACTCAGGTATACACGAATAGTACACACACAGATAACAGACAGATAGATAGAGATAGACAGACAGATAGATATAGATAGATAGACAGGACTGGGATGGATAAATACTGATAGCCTACATTAAAAATACTTATACACATCCGTTAACTATAGCGGCTGATAAGAGATACTGATAGATAGACAGATAGACAGATAGATGGATAGATAGATAGATACTGACACAGGTTGACTGATACACACACATACACAGGCAGATAGACTGACATAGAGAGACACATAAGAGATAGATTAGTTAGAAGTCAATGTATAGATTATTTGTGATAGTAGTAGATGAGGTAGAATAGCGTTAGAAGAGGTAGAATAGAGTTAGAAAAGGTAGGACAGAGTTAGAAGAAGTAGGACAGAGTTAGAAGAGGTAGAATAGAGTTAGAAGAGGTAGAACAGAGTTAGAAGAGGTAGAGTAGAGTTAGAAGAGGCAGAATAGAGTTAGAAGAGGTAGAATAGAGTTAGAAGAGGTAGAACAGAGTTAGAAGAGGTGGAATAAAGTCAGAAGAGGTAGAATGGAGTTAGAAGAGGTGGAATAAAGTCAGAAGGGGTAGAATGGAGTTAGAAGAGGTGGAATTAGAGATACACAAATGGTTCCTTACACAGACAATACAACATAACAGAATGATGCTTCACTTCACACACAGCAGACAGAGAGGGGAAAAAATGATGAACTGCAATAGAGAGAATGACAGGAAAGAGACAGACTTAGACAGAACCACTATAAGATAAAAGGAACAGTAGCTTTAGAAAGGACAGGAAATGGGAAAAGGGGTGGGTTTTGTGAATTAGGAGAGACAGAGATAGAAAGAGAGGTAGACTGAGAGAGATTTAGAGACGGAATGGAGGTAAATTTATGTAGTTTTGATGATAGAATGAGAGACAGACAGACAGGTAGATTCTGAGATATTTAGAGAGAGAAAGGATGTATATTTAGAGAACTGGAGATAGAGATAACAGAATTAGCTTTGGAGACAGAGAGATGGGAACAGAGGCAGAAAAAATGAGAGAAAAATATAAACAAAGGTACAATCTTCAAGAGGCAGAGACTGGGACAAAGTAAGGCAGGAAAAAAAAAATACAAGCTTCAAAATACAAATTCACATACAGACAGATCACAAGAGCAAAACTTAAAGACAGATTGAAAGATAGAGTTAGGGCTAAAGAGTGACTCACAGCGAAGCGTGTAAGGTATGATGTAACTGAAAGGAAGAATACCTACTATGTCCTAAACAGTGATGGAGTAAAAGATAAAATTAGAGAGAGAGAGTTAGAGCCAGAATGTGAAATTTTTGACTGTGTCGTATGGAACTATGGAACTTGAAAAAAAAAAAAAAAAGGAAGGGGGAAGCGTAGGTACAAGATATAATTAAAGAAAAGGGAAGTTACGATTGGAAACGGAATTTTATATATATATGTATCTACCATAGTGACTTACATCGGAGAGAGTGTGTGTGTGTGGAGCGACGTGACGGGAGGAGTGTAGAGCTGCGACTGTGGTGGTGTGTGTATGTGTGTGAGGTAGAGAGGGCTGTGGTGAGGCGAGGGGGGGGGGAGAGTTGTGGTAATGGTGGTGGTAGTGGTGGGGAGGGGGAGGGGTGAGGGGATTGTGGTAAGGCAGGGAGATGGGGAGGGGGGGTTTTGTGGTAATGGTGGTAGTAGGGACGGTAGGGAGGGGCAGGGGGTTGTGGTAGTGGTAGGGAGGGGGAGGGGTGAGGGGATTGTGGTAAGGCAGGAAGGTGAGGGGGTAGGGGACTGTGGTGAGACGGGGGGGATTGTGGTAATGGTGGTGGTGGTAGAGAGAGGGAGGGGGGGGTTTGTGGTGAGGCCGGGGGTGAGGGGAGGGGTGTGTGGTAATAGTGGTAGGGAGGGGAGGGGGGAAGCGGACTGTGGTGAAGCCAGGGAGGAGGGGGGATGGTGGTGGTGGTGGTAGGGAGGGGAGGTGAGGCAGGGAGGGGTACGGCAAGGGGGGTAGGGAGTTGTGGTGGAGGGAAGGAGGAGGGAGGGAGATCAGGCAGAGGGAGATGTGGAGGTTGTGGTGGTGGAGGAAGGGAGGAGGTTGTGGTGATGGAGGAAGGGAGGAGGTTGTGGTGGTGGTGGTGGTGGTGTGTGTGTGTGTGTGTGTGTGTGTGTGTGTGGGTAGGATGGGAGTGAAGGGGTTGTGGTGTGGTAGGGGGTGAGAGAGGCAGGGACTGTTATGAGAGGGGGACGATGGAGGAGGGGGAAGGGGGACTGTGGTGAGGCGGGGGGTGTTAGGCAGGGGGTTGTGGTGGAGGGGAGGGAAGGAGGTAGGCCTGGTGATAAAATGGGGAGGGAGTGAGAGTTGTGGTGGGGGAGGGAAAAGAAGAATGGGGATAGGAGGCTGTGAGGGGAAGGGGGAGGGGGGAAGGGGGAGGGGGGAAGGGGGAGGGGGGAAGAGAAAGAGGAGGCCAGGCAGAGGGAGGTTGAGGTGGAGGAGGTGAAGGGGGGGGGAAAGGATGGGGAAGGGATGAAGAAGGGGGACGTTAGAAATGGGGAGATGGTAGTAGGGGGAGGGGGAGGGGTGGGGAGGGGAAGGCAACAGGAGGGGGAGAGGTCTGTGTGTGGTAGAGAGGATGGGTGGGGGAGGTGTGGTGAAGCACGGGGGGAGGGGAAAGTTGTGGTAAATGGTGGAGGGGAGAGCAGGGTGGGGGGTGGTTGTGAGGAAGGGGGCGGTAGGGGGTGAAATACAGAATAGGGGTATAATATTAATTTGTGATAGAGGGGGGAGGGGGAGGGGGAATGTGGGGGAGGGAAGTGGAGGGGGTAAATGTGCGAGGCAGGAAGAATGACGGGAGTGGGAGAGGGAGGGGGAGGGGGAGATGAGAGGGGGAGAATGAGGGAGGGAGATGAGATGGGGAGGATTTTGGTGGCTGTGGGTGAGGGGGAGAAAGACAGGACGATGTGGTAATGGCAACTGTGGTAGAAGGGGCGGAGGGGGAGGGGGGAAGGTTAGTGGCTGCGGTGAGGGAGGGGGAGGGGATGTGGTGTGGTGGAAAAGAAGGGGAGGGGATGTGGTGTGGTGGAAAGGAAGGGGAGGGGAATGAGGGGAGGGAGTGTAGGAGGAAATGTGAGAGAGGTGGGCATGAGGGGTGGTGGGGGTGATGAGGAGGGGAGGGGAGGGGAGGGGGGTAAGGGAGGAGGGTAGTGCTATGGCAACTGTGGTAGGGGAGGGGATGAGGGGTAGGAGAGAGGGGATGAGGGGAAAAGGAGGGAGGGGAGGAAAGGTGAGGGGGGGAGGGGAAATGGGAGGGGAGAGGAAAGGTGAGAAGGAGGTGGAAGGTGAGGGGGAGGGGTATACAGAGGCGAGAGGGAGGTTCGTGGGGGGTGAGGAAGGATGTGGTGGAAGGGGGGAAGGGGGAGGAGAGGGAGGAGATGAGAGGGGAAAAGAGCATAGTGAAGGGGAAAATGGGGAATGGGAAGTCTGGTGAAGTGAGGGGAAGACGGTGAGGGAAGGGAGGGGGTGGGGAAAGAGAAGGGGGGAAAGGGAGGGTGTGGGTGTATCAGCAAGAAGGAAGGGGAATAGGGTGTGGCAGAGGGCAGGGGAAGGAGAAGGGAGACTGGAAGAAAAAGGAAGGGGGAGGAAGAGAGTGTGGGGGGGAGGGAAGAAGGGGGAAGGAAAGAGGAGGGAAGAAAGGAAGGAAGGGGAAAGGAAAGAGGAGGGGTGGAAGGACGGGGAAAGGGAAGAAGAGGGACGGGAAGGGGGAGGAAGAGGAGGGGGGTGGGAGAAGGCAGAAGAGGAAGGGAAGGGAAGGGAAGGGAAAGGAAGGGAAGGGAAGAGAAGGGAGGGGAAGGGAAGAGAAGGGAAGGGAAGGGAAGGGAAGGGAAGGGAAGGGTAAGAATGAGGTGTGGGGGAAGAGGAGAGAATGGGGGAGGG
>NC_136980.1:2417500-2522500 GCF_032717465.1 Coenobita brevimanus | reverse complement strand
GAGAGGGGGATGCAGTGTGATGGTGGTAGTAGGAGGGGGAGGGGGAGGGGGAGGGGAAGGGGGAGGAGAAGAGGGAGAGGGAGGGGGAGAGGAGAGGGAGAGGGAGAGGGAGAGGGAGGGGGAGAGGAGAGGGAGAGGGAGGGGGAGAGGAGAGGGAGAGGGAGGAAAAAATGTGACTGAGGGAGGAGAGAAAAGGTGGAGGAGGGAGGAAGAGGGGAAAGAAGGGGAGGGGAACGGGGAGAGGAAGGGAAAGAAGGGAAGAGGAGGGGAAAAGGAGAAATTGACGTTGTGGTGAATGGTGGGGAGAATGCGGTTGAGAGAGAGAGAGAGAGAGGGGGGGGGGGAAGAGAGGGGAGGAATGAGAGGGTGGTGTGATGGTAGTGGCTGGGGGAGAAGGGGAGGAAGGGGAGAGAGAAGAGGGAGGGCATGATGGAGGAAGGAGAAAATGTGGTAGAGAGAGAGAGAGAGAGAGAGAGAGACCGTGGTAGTGGTAACAGAAGTAGTTGGGGGGAGGAGAAGGGGGGAGAAAAAAAGGGGGGGAAGAGGGGAGGTAACTGAGGTGGAGGAAATGTGGTAGAGGGAGAGAGAGGGGAGAGGAGGGAGGAGGGAAGAAACAGGGAGGAGAGGGAAGGGAAGGGAAGAGGGAGGGGAAAGATAAGGGGAAGGGAAGGGAAGAGGGAGGGGAAAGATAAGGGGAAGGGAAGGGAAGAGGGAGGGGAATGATGAGGGGTAGGGGGAGAGGGAGGGAAGGTGGTAGTGAGAGGGGGAATAGAGAGAGAGGGGGAGGAGGAAGATGGGGAGCGAAGAGCAAGGGGGAGGTAAAAGGGGGGGATTGTGGTAATGGTGGTAGTTGGGGGGTAGGGGGGGAGCAGAATAGTGGTTGTGTGGATTAGAGACAGCTGACTCAGACCCAAGGATGGTGGTAGTTGTGGTAGTGGTGGTAGGGATGATTGTAGTAATGGTGGTGGTGGTGGTGGCAGTAATAATGGGAGTGCGATGGGAATGATAATGGCAGAGCAGAAGAGAGTGGTGGTGGTGGTGGTGGTGGTGGTGGTGTGGTAGGAAGAGAATCATAGTGTGGTCGTAGGGTGTGGAAGATATGATGTGGTGGGGAGTGGCAGTGTGGGAATGTGGTGTGGTGTGGTGGGGGGTAGTGTGGTGCGATGTGGTGTGGGGCAGTGTAGTGTGGTGTAGTGTAGTGTAGTGTAGTGTAGTGTAGTGTAGTGTGGTGTGGTGTGGTGTGGTACAAGAATCGTGCAGTGTGGTAGATGAGAATCACAGTGGTAGTTGTGTGGTGTGATGTGCTAGTTTGTATAGCATTGAAGTGGTGTGGTATGTGGTGTAGTAGTGATAAAATCGATCGAATTACGGTGCTGTGGTAATGATGTTTTTGTGGTACGGCAGGTGTGGCAGGTATCTATAAGGTGTGGTAGTAGTGATAGCGTGGTAGTGATGAGTAATGATGCGATGGTACTGTGGCATATGACAAGTTTTGAAGTATTAATATGTGGTGTGTGGTTGTGTGGTAGTACTGTAACAATGGTGTGGAACTAATGGGGTGGTAGTAGTATTAGTATTAGTAGTATGGCTGGTATATTTATGGCGGTAATACGGTATCTTGTGACAGTGTGATAATACAGGATGGTAAGGGCGCTAGAGTACACAGTCATACCGGTAAATACCCTGTCCAACCCCCTAATGCAAGACGATTAATACCCCAGTGCTTCACATTAAATAAATATACAAGTAAAGAAATCAGAAAACACTCAGACAGCTTATACCTCCGCCAATGCCACTGCCATTAAAAAGGATCCGGAGCCAATTCCGTCCCCAAATTTAATACAATCTTTCTTTGTTTTTGGCCCACCATTCCACAAAATTTCATCATAATCCGCTCATACCTTTTTGTGTAATCTTGCTGACGGACAAACAAACCAACACGAGGTAAAACAAAACCTCCTTGGCGGTGGTAATAAATAAATGAAAATCGTGAATGATGGTTTTACAGTTAGTTGTTATTTCCGTCATTTTTGTTTTTATACGACATATATTTCTGAATGAATAGAATTTTAGTATATTGTATAGCTGCTTCCTATGGTGTACCGGAAGAGAAAGAAAGAAAAAAAAAAAGCACACACACACACACGCATTCTCGTCGGTTAAGGAAGCCCCCTAACACCTCTTCCTAAGCGATTTAGTTTGTTTAGTACACGTTACAATCGCCACCTGTGTTGCTTCAGTCATTCTAATGTAGCCATACTCTGCACAAATATGGTATAAAAAGGAAAATAAATTGCTAAAGAAGAGGTGTTAGGGAGATTTCTTGACCTACGGGAATAAAGGAGATTATTTTGAAACATTTCCCCCATTCTCTGAAATTATTAAGATGGAGAAAAGAAGAATAAATCGGTGGCAAAAATTCGCTAAGTATTTCACCTATTCAAGTTATCACCTTCCTCTGCTGGCTAATACAGTATTCCTGAGAGAGAGAGAGAGAGAGAGAGAGAGAGAGAGAGAGAGGCTGGCTGGCTAGATGTCTCTGCTCAAAGATGATTACCTATGGTGCGTCTGGGAGGAAAGTGACGTAGGAAAGTGATGGAAGAAAGTGACGGAGGAAAGTGACTCACATCCACTCTCCTAGTTAATCTCTCCATCCCATCCTCGGTCTCCCCCTCCCCCTCCACCTAACTCATACACACTCTCCTTGTCAATCTCTCCACTCCATCCCTCCATCTCAACCTCGATCTCGTCCCCTCCCTTCCCCCCTCCACCTCACGTACACTCTTATTCAATTTCTCATTCTCCATTCTCTCCACACGACAATAATAGTAATACTAATACTAATACTAATTCTAATTCTAATACTACTACAAATAATAATAATCGAAATTAATCATTGACAGTCATGAAAAAATTAGTAATGAAAAAAGTCATGAAAAATTTAGTCATGAAAAACTTGACCATGAAAAAAACTGGTCATGAAAAAATTAGCCATGAAAATATTAGTCATGAAAAAAGTCATGAAAAAATTAGTCATGAAAAAATTGGACAATGAAAAATTTGTCATGAAAAAATTAGTCATGAAAAAACACATATACCATCACCTCATGTTGGTACCGGTATGATAACAAGGCGTCCCAGTAAAAAAAAAAAAAAAAAAAAAAAAAAAAAAAAAGAGGGGGGGGGGGAGAAAAAGACTCCACATAACCCCTCCAGTTCGAAAAGTTTCAGAATAAAATCGTCCGGAGAGAGAAATACGAAGGAAAAATATTGGCCTCTTTGAATTACATGTAGGACACGAGAATTATTTGACATCAGACGATTTTATTCAGCTGAGTAGACCGAAGCGCTGCCAAAGGATTAATGAAATACAGAGAGAGGTTATGCTGGTGTGGTGGTGAATAATGGGGTTTGTGTGGCGTTGGTGTGGTGGTGGTGGTAGGGTTGGGGTGGATGTGTGTGGCGTGGTTGTGTGGAACTTGTGGTAGTGTGGTGGGATGGTGTTGGTGTGGTGAGGTGTATGGTGTAATGGGGTGTGGTGGTATGGTGTGACAATGTGGTAGAGTGTGTGTGTGTGGGGGGGGGTAGAGCAATGGTGGTGTGGAAGTAATGTGGTAGAGTTGTGTTGATGTAACTTGTGTGGTGTGATGATAGTGTGGTATTGTGTAGTGTGGCAGAGGTGTTGTAGTAGTAGTAGTAGTAGTAGTAGTAGTAGTAGTAGTAGTAGTGGTGGTGGTGGTGGTGGGGATGATGATGATGATGATGATGATGATGATGATGGTGGTGGTGGTGGTGGTGGTGACGGCAGTGGTGGTGGTGATGTGCGATGGTGTGTGATAATGATGCCAGTGGTGTTGGTGTGGTGGTGGTGGTGGTGTGGCGGAGTGTGGTGAAGTGTGGTAGCGTCGGTGACAGAGCAGTGTAGTGGAAATAATTGTGGTAGTTGCGTCGACAGTGTGAAATGCTGAATTGTGGTTGTGGTAGTTGTGGTACTTTCCCCAACCTTTACTTCAGTGAATGGTAGTTGTGGTAGTTGTGGTTTGAGTGGAAGGTGTAGTAGAAAGGTTTGTTTTGGTAGCTGTGGTAGGAATGGTTGTTGTGAAGTTTGTGGTTGTTGTGGTAGACTATGGTAGGCGTGGTAGTTATGGTTGCTGTGATAAATTTTGGCAGACAGGGTTGCAGAGGTGAACTGTGGTTGGTGTGGTAGGTTGTGGTGCTAGTAGTTGCTGTTGTAGGAATGATTATGACAAGAGGTGGTAGTAGTGGTTGTTGTGGTGGTAATGGTACCTGTGACGGGAATTTTAATGGTAGCAGTGGTAGCTGTGACTGTAATGGTAGTTGTGGTTGGAATGTCAGTGGTATGAAAGTGGTTGACGCGCGGCTGTGGGATAAGTAGCTGAGAATAGAATGGTAGGAATATGGTAGGAGTGGTTGGAATGGTTAGCTGAGAGTAATGGTAGATTTTAGTATTGGTGGTAATGGTAGTTGTGGTACCTGAAGTAACAACAACAGTAGTGGTAGTCATAATGGTGGTGGTGGAAGTAATTGTGATACTGTGGTAGTGCTGGTAATGGTGTTGTGGTAGTAATGGTAGTTGTTGTGGTGGCAGAAGCAACGAACAGAACAGTTGTGGTAGTTGTGATCGTAGTAGTGGTAGCTTAACCTTGGTGAAGGCTGACATTACATGAGTAGTAATTTCTGTGGTAATTGTGGTGGTTGTGGTGTAGGTACTATTTGTAGAGGCAACAGCAGCTGTGGTAGGCGTAATAGTTGAGTGGTGGAAACACTTGTGGTAGACTGGTAGCATGCGAGGATCGTGGTAGTCGCGGCAGAGGTGTGGTTAGACAGATGTGGCGAATGTGGTATAGAGGTGAAGCAGATGTGGTGATAGAGAGGAGGGTGGTAGTTGTGCTTAGATCTGAAACTAGGGAATGTGTGGTACTGTGGTAGTTCTGGTAGTAATGGTTGACAATAGTTGTGGTTGTAGCTGTAAATAGTACTTGTGGTGGTGGTGATAAGAATGGTATAGGAGTTGAAGGTAGTTGTGGTAGTTATGGTAACCAGGAGTTGTGGTAGGTGCGGTAGACAAGTGGCTGTTGTGGTGGGAAGTGTGGTAGATGTGGTAGGACTCGTAGTAGCTACAATAGGTGGCAGCTGCTGTAAATATGAGAAATACTGTTGTAGTTATGGTAGTTGTGGTAGCTGTAGGAAGGGCGGTACTGTAGTTGTGGTAGTGATGGTAGCTGTAGTGATGTTAGTAGTAATGTTGGTAGTTGTGGTAGCAGTAGGAAGGGTGGTAGTTGTGGTAGTGGTGGTAGCAGTAGTTAGTGATTGTGGTAGCAGCAGGAAGGGTGGTAGTTGTGGTAGCGGTGGCAGCTGCTGTGTGGTAATTGTGGTAAACGTGACAGCTATTGCACATACGGTAACTGTGGTAGTTGTGGTAGTTATGGTAGCTGTGATGGATGGGTTTGCCAGCTCCAGCGGTGATATTAATGGTAGCAGTAGGGGTGATCATGGAAGTTATGGTAGGCAGTGTGGTAGTAAAATGGTAGCGGTTGTGGTAGTGGTGGTGAAAGACATGATGGTACTGTGGTAATAGTGGTAGCAGTGGTGGTCATAAGGGAAGTGGTAGTGATGGTGACTAGTGGTAGTGATGGTGGTAGTAGTGGCAGTGATGGTGGTAGTTGTGGTAGTGATGGTGGTAGCTGTGGATAAGTAATGGTGGTAGCAGACGGTAGTGGTGGTGAGTGGTAGCAAGATAATAGTAGTAGTAGTGGTAGCAGGATAATGGTAGTAGTAGTGGTAGCAGGATAGTGGTAGTAATAGTGGTAGCAGGATAATCGTAGTAACAGTGGTAGTAGTAACGATTCTGGTAGTAGGAGACAGTGACGCGGGATGTTGGTAGCGTCGGTGGCAGGTGTCCTTGTCGAGTGATAGTGGTAGTTGTGGTAGTTGTGGTACGTCGGGGTTCAAATGAGAGTCTGTCGTGATGGTGGTAATTGTGGTAGAAAGGTTCACGAGAGGGCACGATGGTGGTTGAGGGGGGAGGGACTCAACTTTCCACAGCGATGGTGGTAGTTGTGGTGGTAGCGACGATGGTGGGTGTTAGTAGTTGGTGGATGGTGGTAGTTGTGGTAGGTGTGGTGATAGGGATGATGGTGGATGTGGTAGTTGGTGGATGGTGGTAGTTGTGGTAGGTGTGGTGATAGGGATGATGGTGGGTGTGGTAGCTGGTGGTAGTTGTGGTAGGTGTGGTGATAAGAACGATGGTGGTAGTTGTGGTGGTAGCGACGATGGTGGGTGTGGTAGTTGGTGGATGGTGGCAGTTGTGGTAGGCGTGGTGATAGGGACGATGGTGGTAGCTGTGGTGGTAGCGACGATGGTGGGTGTGGTAGTGGGTGGATGGTGGTCGTTGTGGTAGGTGTGGCCACAGGGACGATGGTGGGTGTGGTAGGTATCGTAGAATTTGCGGTAGTGGAATGATGGTAGGTGTGGTTGTGGTGGATAGTGGTAGGTGTGGTGGATGCTGGTAGCTGCTGTTTGGTGTGGTAGCAGGGACGATGGTGGGTGTGGTAGGTAAGATACAAGGTGTGGTAGTGTGATGGTGATAGTTGTGGCTGTGGTGTGGTAGTGAGATGGTGACAGTTGTAGTTGTGGTGTGGTGAATAGTGGTAGTTGTGGTAGGAGTAGTGGCAGGGAGGAGGGTGGGTGTGGTAGGTTCGGCCGGTATGGTAAATTAGATAACTATGCAAGGTGTGATAGTTGATGGATAGTGGTAGTAATGATAGGTATGGTGTAGGTGTGTGTGTGGTGATTGGTGTGGTAGGCTGGGTGTGGTGTGGTGACGATAGGTTGTGGTAGGTGTGATGAAGTGTGGTAGGAGGTATAGTTGTGGTAGCTGTGATTGTGGTGGTTGGTAAGTGTGACAGGTGTGGTAAATGTGGTAGTGAGTATGGCAGTTGTGGTAGGTGTGGAAAAAGTGGTGAATGTGATTGTGGTGGTAAGAGAGGTAACTGTGGTAGGTGTGCTAGATGAGGTAAGTGTGGTAAATGTGGTAGTAAATGCGGCTGTGGCGATTGAAACCGTGAGAGATGTGGTGTGGTGGTAATTAGTGGCAGATGTGGCGGTGGTGGTAGATGGATGGTGGTGCCAGGTGTGGTTGTGGTAGGTATGGTAGCAGGAAGTAGGTGGATGATGGTAGCTGTGGTACGGAAGGCCTCGCTCTCCACTATGATGATGGTAGTTGTGGTTGTGGTGGTATGAGTGAGAAGTGTGGTAGTTGTGGCTGTAGGGTTGAGTGAGAATTGTGGTAGATGTGGTGGTGGTGGTAGGTGTGTGGTCCTAGTAGCTGTGGTACTCGGTGAGTGTGGTTCTTGTTGTTGTGGTGGTAGTGATGGTGGTGGTGGTGATGGTGGTGGTGATGGTGGTGGCAAGTGTGGTTCTTGTTGTGGTAGGTGTGGTAGCAGTGGTGGTGTTGGTAGTGATGGTGGTAGCACGTGTAGTAGTGACAGTAGCTGTGGTAGCGGCCGTTGTAGCTCTGATTATGAGAGCTGTGGTAGTGACTGGGGTGGTGGTGACAGTTGTGACAGCTGTGGTAGTGATGGGAGGGGAGGTAACAGTTGTGGTAGCTGTGGTAGGAGGTGAAGGAGGCGATGACAGTTGTGAAAGAGGAAGTAGTTGTGGTAGCTTCGATTGTGGTAATTGTGGTGGTGAGGGTGGTAGTGGTTGAGGCTGTTGTGTTGAAAGCAATTGCGAGAGACAGGGCAGTTATGGTGGTAGGCATGATGGTGGTAGTTGTGGTAGCTAAAAATAGGGTTGTGGTACGGGTGGTGGCTGTGACAGTGGTAAACATGATTGATGGTAGTTGTGGTAGCGAAAAATAGGGGCTGTGGTAGTTGTGGTAGCTGAGTGGTATACATGATTGACGGTAGTTGTGGTAGCGAAAAACAGGGGTTGTGGTAGTTGTGGTAGCTGTGATAGTGGTAGGCACGGTGGTGGTAGTTGTGGTAGCCAAAATATTTAACTGGTAATGGTACTTGTAGTGGTAACAACTTCAGTAATGGTAGTTAAGGTCAATGTGTTGTTTGCGGTAGCTCTGGCAATGGTATTTATGGTAGATGAATGGTAGTTAAATATGGTAGTTACGATGGTAGGTTGTTGTAATTTAGTAGCTGTGGTAGTATTACTGGTAGCTGTGGTAGAGTGGTAGGTGTGGTGATTAGCTGTGGTAGGTGTGGTAAATGCCGAGTAAGGCAGCTGTGGTAGTGATGCTAGTGAATGATAGTTGTGGTGATGCTGGTAGTTGTGGTGACTTGAGATAGTGATGGAGATAGTTGTGGTAGTTCCATATAATAGTGATCTTAGTAATGACGGTAGTTGTGGTGATGGTGGTAGTTTTGGTGGTGGTTGTGGTAGCTGTCGTGCTAGTAGGTATGGTAGTGATGCAGGTAGTTTTGGTAGTCAGAGGTAGAAACTAGCGAAAGTGGTGATTGTGGTGAAGGTTCTGTGGTGATAAATCTTTTGTCTGTAACTGCTGTTTGTGGTAATTGTGGTAGTTGTGGTGGGATTGTTATTACCTGTTTTTCTCTTGTAATGCTGGTGGTGTAGTGAGGGTGGTACGAGGTGCTGTGGACGTGGTGGTAGTTGTGGTGATGGTGGTAGTTGTGGTAATGTTGGTAGGGTAACGATGGTAATGAAGGTGGTAGTTGTGGTAATGATGGCAGTTGAGAGGGTAGTAGTCATGGTGTACGTGAATGGTAGTCATGATGCTGGTATCGTAGTGGTGGTAATGTTGGTAATGGTAGTAATGTCGGCAGTGGTGGTAAAGTTGGTAGTGGTGGGAATGCTGGTAGTGGTAGTAATGTTGGTAGTGGGGGAATGTTGGTAGTGGTGGCAATGTTGGCAGTGGTGGTAATGCTGGCAATGGTGGTAATGTTGGCAGTGGTGGTACTGTTGGTAGTGGTGGCAATGCTGGTAGTGATGGTAATGTTGGTAATGGTGGTAATGTTGGTAGCCGAATGTTGGTAGCAGTGGTAATGTTGGTCGTGGTGGTAATGTTGGTAAGTAGCCGAATGTTGGTAGTGGTGGTAATTTTGGTAGGTAGCCGAATGTTGGTAGTGGTGGCAATGTTGGTAGTTATGGTTGAGGTAACAAATGCAAAGGTTGTACAAATGGCAGTAACAACAATTATCATAAGCTCCTGCCAGCGTCGGTAATGGTGGTAGTTGTGGTAGTTGCCGGAGTGAGAGAGGTAATTGTGGTAGTTGCTGGGAGTTCGTCTGGAGGCTCATGGTGATTGTGGTAGTAATGACATGTATTTGTTGAGGCATGTGCTGGTAGTGGTGGTAGTTGTGGTAGCAGTGTCAATGAACGCATATGCTGGTAGTTGTGGTAGGGGGTCACTGAACGATGATACTGGTAGTTGGTGGTGGTGGTAGTTGTGGTAGGTGCTTGTGGTGGTAGCTGTGGTAGGTTCTAGTGGTGAGTTGTGGTGGGTGATAATTGTGATTGGTGTTGCTGGCGGTAGTTGTGGTAGGTGATAATGTTGGTAGTTGTGGTAGGTGGTGGTGGTGGTAGTTGTGGTAGGTGTCGATGGTGGTAGTTGTGGTAGGTGTCGATGGTGGTAGTTGTGGTAGGTGTCGATGGTGGTAGTTGTGGTATGTGTCGACGGTGGTAGTTGTGGTAGGTGTCGACGGTGGTAGTTGTGGTAGGTGTCGACGGTGGTAGTTGTGGTAAGTGTCAGTGGTGGTATCAGTGGTGGTTGTTGTGGTAGGAGTCAGTGGTGGTAGTTGTGGTAGGTGTTGATGCTGGTAGTTGTGGCAGATGTCAACGAACGATGATGGTGGTAGTTGTGGTAGGTGCGGGTAAATGCATATGGCGGTAGTGGTGGTAATTGTGGTAAAGGTTAATGAACTCAGTGGTTATTGTGGTAGGTGGTGGTGGTGGTGGCTGTGAACGCTGGTAGTGGTAGTTGTGAGAACGAACATTAGCAATGGAAGTTGTGGTAGGAGAGTCACGGAATGCTGGTGATGGTAGCAATGGTAGGTGGTAGTGGTTGCTGAGGTGGAGTGTTGACGGCAGTGGTAGTTGTGGTAGAGAAGGTTAATGAAGTTAATACAGCTAGTGGTAGTTGTGGTAGGTGTCTGAAGGTGTACTGTATAGTGGTAGTGGTGGTACATGTGGTAGGTGTCAAAGTATGTAATGGTAGTAATGGTAGTTGTGGTAGGTGTCAAAGTATGCAGTGGTAGTGGTGGTAGTTGTGGTAGGTGTCAAAGTATGTAGTGGTAGTTGTGATAGGTGTGAAAGTATGTAGTGGTACTTGTGGTGGGTGTCAAAATATGTAGTGGTAGTGGTGGTCGTTCTGGTAGTTGTCAGTGGTAGTGGTAGTAGTAGTGGTAGTTGCAGCATGCAAAGTTGTGGTAGGTGTCGGTGATGATGTGTAGTGGTAGTTGTGGTAGGTGTAGGTCAAGGTATGTGCTGACAGTAGTGGTTGTTGTGGTAGGGGCATGTGATGGTATGCAGTGGTAGTTGTGGCAGGCGTCTTCAAGTATAGTGGTAGTGATGGTAGGACTGAAGGTATGTAGTGGTAGTAATTGTCGTAGGTGAAAAATGGTAGTGATGGTAATTGTGGTAGTGAAGTGGTAGTGATGGTAATTGTGGTAGTGAAGTGGTAGTGATGGTAATTGTGGTAGTGAAGTGGTAGTGATGGTAATTGTGGTAGGGAAAAGTGGTAGTGATGGTAATTGTGGTAGTGAAGTGGTAGTGATGGTAATTGTGGTAGGGAAAAGTGGTAGTGATGGTAACTGTGGTAGGGAAAAGTGGTAGTGATGGTAATTGTGGTAGTGAAAAGTGGTAGTGATGGTAACTGTCGGTGGTTGAGTAAAATCTCTCATTGTCTAAGTCAAAAAATGCAACGTGAATTGTGGTTATTGTGGTAGTGAATTGTGGTTATTGTGGTGGTGAATTGTGGTTGTGGTGGTGAATTGTGGTTGTTGCAGTGGAGACAGAAGAACAGGTGTAGCGATAGTGGTAGTGGGGACAATTGTGGTGAGGCTGGTGATAGTAGTAGTTGTGGTAGATATCCAGAACAGGATAGAGATAGTGGTAGTGGCGCAACCAGGAGTGTGGTAATTGTGGCAGACAACGTAAATATGCCCCTAGATAGTGGTACCTGTTTGGATTGTGGTAGCAGTGGTGGGACTGAGTGATTAAGGTAGTTGTGGTAGGCGGGAGTGTGGTAGTTGGTATAAATGGGATAGTGGTAGCTGGCTGTTTGGATTATGGTAGTTGTGGTAGGCTAGAAAGTGGTAGTGGTTAGAGCTGGGAGTGGTAGTGGTAAGTCAGTGGTAGTTGTGGTAGCTGGGATGGTGGTTGTGGTAGCCAAAATAGTAGTTGTGGTAGAATACGTGGCTGAAGAATTGTGGTAATGGTTCTAGTAGTGGTGAGAAGTGTATGCTGGTGATTTGTGGTAGTTGTGGTAGGAGCGGTGGCTAGTGGTAGTTGTGGTAGAAGTGATGGCCAGTGGTAGGTGTGTGGATTGTGGCAGCTGTGGGACTGGTGGATAGTGGTAGTTGTGGCAGGAGTGGTGGATAGTGGCAGTTGTGGCAGAAGTATCGAATAGTGGTAGTTGTGTTGGATGGTGGTAGTTGTGGTGGATAGTGGTAGTTGTGGTAGGAGTGCCGGATAGTGATAGCTGTGGTAGTAGGGATAGTGGTAGTTGTGGTAGGAGTGCCGGATGGTAGTAACTGTGGTAGAAGGGATAGTGGTAGTTGTGGCAGAACTGACAGGCAACTAGGATTCGTGGTAGCTAGACAGGTAGTTGTGGTAGGAGTGCGTAAAAGGCTAGAGGGGATAGTGGTAGCTGTGGATGGTGGTAGATAGTGGTTGTTATGGTAGGAATACATGAGAGGTCATGGGGATAGTGGTAGTTGTGGTTGTCGGGACTGTGGGAGTTGTGGTGGGAGTGCGTGAGGCTAGAGGATAGTGGTAGTTGTGGTAGGTGGATTGTGGTAGCTGTGGTAGAGGTGCGTGAGAGGCTATGGGGAGAGTGGTAGTTGTGGTGGAAGTGCGTCAGGCTAGGGGAATAGTAGTAGTTGTGGTAGGCGAGATTGTGGTAGTTGTGGTGTGAGTGCGTGAGGGTGGTGTGGATGTGGTGGTGGTGAAAGTAGGGTTGACGCGAAGGTTGTGGTAATTGTGGTAGTTGTGGTAGACAGATAGAGAGTATGTCAGACTCCGTGAGTATAGTTTTGTGTGTGTGTGTGTGTGTGTGTGTGTGTATGTGTGTGTGTATGTGTGTGTGTGTGTGTGTGTGTGTGTGTGTGTGTGTGTGTGTTTAGCTATTTACTTGTGTCTTTGCTTGTAGCCTATGTGTTTTATGTAATGCCCGTGTGTGTGTGTGTGTGTGTGTGTGTGTGTGTGTGTGTGTGTGTGTGTGTGTGTGTGTGTGTGTGTGTGTGTGTGTGTGTGTGTGTGTATGCTTGTACCGTGTGTGTAGTGTGTGCACATTACTTATATGATGTGTATATTATTCATGTGCGTCTGTGTGTGTAGACCTACATGTGCTAGGTGTAATGCACATGTGTAGGCTAAGGTTTGTGTGTATGTGTGTGCAGGTGCAACGCGTGTATACCCGTGCAAGTACCCAAAGAACTGTGATTGTGTGTGTGTGTGTGTGTGTGTGTGTGTGTGTGTGTGTGTGTGTGTGTGTGTGTGTGTGTGTGTGTGTGTGCTTAGTTACCAATACACAACACAGACAACACACAACCTACAAACACACTCATCTAACCACATCCATCAAGAAACACACACACACACACACACACACACAATCACTCTCTCTCTCTCTCTCTCACATCACATACTTTCTCACACACTGCACATGCCCTTACACACACTGACTTGTCACACTGTTGCTCATTCATACTCGCTCTCACACTTTCACTCTTACTCTTCTCACACTGATTCTCTCTCTCTCTCTCTCTCTCTCTCTCTCTCTCAGCAAGAAGTCGTCCTTTTTATAAACTTTCCATTACGTTTTTTGGTCACTCTTATTTACCGATTTTGTGTGTGTGTGTGTGTGTGTGTGTGTGTGTGTGTGTGTGTGTGTGTGTGTGTAAACATATCGCAGAGGATGTTAACATGGGACATGGGAACTGTTGGACCGGAAGTGTAATATTTATGTTAGAGTTGGGCAAAGTATTGAGGGGGTGAATTAAAGAGAGTGAGAGAGTGAAAAAAAAGTGAGAGAGTAAGGCTGAGTGTGTTGTGTGATAGTGAGATAATGAATAGATAGTGAGGGTATGCACTTGGTGACTGATAAGGAAAGAGAGTATGATTATGTTGTGAGAAAGTGAGAGGAACAGAGAGAGAGAGAGAGAGAGAGAGAGAGAGAGAGAGAGAGAATACAGAACGCAATAAATATGTGAGTGTGGGAGAAGTTAGTGAGACGGTGAATATTAGAGACAGTAAGATAGTGAGATAGTAAGATAGTGAGACAGTGAATATGAGAGATAGTAAGATGGTGAGAAAATATATAAATGTTTGACAATGCTGAGATAGTAAGAGCAAATAAGAGAGAGTGAAACAGTTAATATATCCGATGTAACAAAAACTCTGAGTATGATGAGATAGTGAGGATGAATAAATTACAGACAGTGAGACAGTGAATATATCTGAGTATGTTGAGATAGTGAGTAAGGGTGAAATAAGTTAGAGATAGTAAGAGAGTGAGAGAATATAGCTGAGTATGTTGAGATAGTGAGTGAGGGTAGGTTAGAGATAGTAAGATGGATAGAGAATATATATCTATGTTGAGATAGTGAGAGAGGGTGGAAAAAGATAGAGATATTAAGATAGTGAGACAGTGAATATATCTGAGTATGTTGAGATAGTGAGTGAGAGTGTAGGAGCGAGTGAGTGAGGCAGTGGTAGTGGTGGTGGTGGGTGGAAGTGGTGGTGACTGTGGTGGTGGTGGTGGTAAGCCACAGGCAGCTGGCTACAAAATGTGGTGAGTGTGGTGGGGGCGGGGGGAGGGCTTTGTGGTAGGGTAGGAAGAATGGAGGAGTGGGGAGGTGGGGAGATGAGAGAGAGGAAGGGAAGGGGAGAGGAGGGAGGGGGAGAGGAGAGGTGGGGAGAGGAGCGAGAGAAAGGGAAAGGGAGAGGAGGGAAGGGGGAAGTGATAGGAATGGGGAGGGGAAGGGTAGGGAGAAAAATGAGAAAGGGAACGGGGGGAGACAAAAGAAGGGATAGGGAAGGG
The DNA here is from genome assembly GCF_032717465.1 of Coenobita brevimanus. Classification (NCBI taxonomy): domain Eukaryota; kingdom Metazoa; phylum Arthropoda; class Malacostraca; order Decapoda; family Coenobitidae; genus Coenobita; species Coenobita brevimanus. The sequence goes on along the minus strand of NC_136980.1, from coordinate 2,508,246 downwards.
AAGAGAGAAGGGGTTGCGAATGGGGAGGGGTAGGGAGAAGAGAGGTGATGGCGATGGGAAGGGGGAGAGAGGGGAGAAGAGGTGGGAATGGGGAAGGGAGGGGAGGGGAGGGGAAAAGCGTTAGCGATGGGGAGGGGAGGGGAGGAAAAGGAAGAAGGGATGCGGCTGGGAGGGGACAGATGGTGGGGATGAGGAGGGGAAGGGATGGGGACGGATAAATGGGAGGGAGAGGGAGAGGGGATAGTGGAAGATTAAAAAATAAATGGGGGGAGGGAAAAATGGAAGATAAAGGAGGGAGAAATATGGGGAGGGGGTAAGGTAGGAAGACAGGAGGAGGGGGGAATCATGGGGAGGGGAGGGGAGATTAGGTTGTGGAGAGATAGAGAGAGAGAGAGAGAGAGAGAGAGAGAGAGAGAGAGAGAGAGAGAGAGAGAGAGAGACTTTTTTTATATACAGGTAGAATAGTGTACTTCTCGTAATTAAGAACACCTGGGCTTAAGTATAGGCCACGCATTAAATTACCGTAATTAAAGATAAATAATGACGCTATAAAAATAAATGCACAATAATAACTAAAGGTAACAAGCATAATATTTTACTAATTGCTTTAATATTCTTTTTTATTTCAAATTTCATTCATCCATACGTTAGTTTTCGTTCTACAACCTTCCTTACACCCCTTCCACTTCCTTCCTCCCACTTTCCTTCACTTTCCTTCCCTCCTTCCTTCTTTTCCCTCCCTCCTTTACTTCTTCCCTTCCCTCCTTCCTTCTTTTCCCTCCCTCCTTTACTTCTTCCCTTCCCTCCTTCCTTTCCTTTCCCTTCCTCCTGTCTCTTTACTTCTCCTTCTTCCTCTTATCTCCTTCCATTCTTCCTTTCCCTTCCTCCCTCCCACCCTCCTTTCTTTTCTTCCATTCCTACTTCCTTCCCTACCCTTCCTCCTATACCCTTACTTCCCCTTCTTCCTTCCCTCCTTTATCTCCTTCCATTCTTCCTTTCTTTTCTTCCTTTCCCTCCCTCCCTCCTTACTTTCCTTCCCTTCCTCCTTTTCCTTCCCTACCATTCCTCCTTCCTTTTCCTACGTACAACTCCTTCCTACTCTCGTCTTTCCTCCTGTATCTTTCCCTTCCCTTCACTACTTCACCACTTTCCCTTCACCCTTATTCTTTCCTCCTCTATCTTTCCCTTCCTACTTTTTTTTTCTCTCCTTCCTACCTTCCTTTCCTTCCCTTCCTTCTCTCACTTTTGTCCTCCCTGGTCTTCCCATTCCATCCAATCTTTTCCTTCCTTTACTGTCATTCTTCTCTCCATCCTTACCCACCCTCAATCGTTCTTTCCTTTCTCCATTTTTTTTCTTTCCTCCATATTCTTTTCTTCTCTTTTCCGATTCTTAATACCCTCTCTCTCTCTCTCTCTCTCTCTCTCTCTCTCTCAAAACACCTACCAGTCACCGTGCTTGTGGTTTAAATTATACCAGTAAAGTATGTGCTCAATCACCTCCTTGTGGTATATTTATTTGTTATATATTATTCTCCGTGTGTGTGTGTGTGTGTTTTAAAGGGCGTGAAACTGGTGGCTAGGGGTACCTCCACACTCCGTCTCTCTCACACACACACACATAAACTACAATGCATTTTAGTCATCAGATTGGACCTTAACCTTTAACCCCAGAGTGGTTGAGGCACATTCTGTCATTTTATTCTTTCCAAAATTAAACTACTGAATTCTCCTCAGCAGCGGGATCTCAAAAGAAAAAAAAAAGAAAAAAAAAAAAAAATGAAAATGAAATTTTTTTAAGTACAGACAAAAGACTCTGAGGAAAGTGACAAAATGGAGGGAAAGGAAAATAATCTACAATGCTTAAAATTATGAGAGGATAAAAAACAAAATAAAAAAGTGAGGGAGAAGTGGGACAGGATGAAAATGGGAGAAGAAAATGAAGCAAAACAAGTGCAAAGAAAATGAGAGAAAACGGAATTACACGGGAACCTAAAGTAAATTTGGTAAACTTGAGTAACAAAATGGTAACAGAAACCTGCTAGCATTTAGATAAGATGAATAAGCCTTAGGAATTTATTCAGGAATATTTTAGGTAGCTCAGGAAAGTTACACACACACACACACAGTAATAAAGGTTGACTTTGAACTTTCAGAGTAAAACAATTTTTATGACCAAGAAGGCAATATTCAGTGACTTTGACGGTGATATGGAGTGAATAACAGAACGCTGGAAGTGGATTTAAATATATCTCTCTCTCCTAAATCGAGACAGGGTTGGTATGATTCTCTGTCTATGGACAGTTTTCTTTACTATGATGTGTGAAGGAGGAAAATGACGGATTTTCCCAGTGTAGTATTTCCTTGTTGTAATGCAGTTGATGAGATCTACTGCTGCTGCTGCTACTACTACTACTATAAAAGATCTCCACAGAGCTATATACAGTCATAAGAAAAAAGCAAAAATGGATAAAAATAACTTCCTCAGGATGAAGGGGTTAACAAGGTAATTTTGTACTGTATAACCTCACTGTATTTTATCACCACAGCTGAGATATGAAAATATATTATCTTTGTGATAATTTTTGTGCAACATGCATTTCATTTTGAAAATCAGATTGGTTTTCACATTATTAAAGATGCCTAGGCTACAAGTAGGCTGCAGCCATGGTCTAAAGTCCCCGGGCAAGGGAAACCAATTTCATGGCCACTGTGGCAGAGTTCGAACATGATACATTCTCAGCTATGATGATTGTGCATTTTGGTCAACACTCATCCCCAGTGACTGATTTTCTGATGCATCATTATTTGATAAAACTGCTGTGTCTTTAGTTTGCCCTCTGCTCAAGGACTTTCGGCTGCAGGTGCACTATGGAATATGATACAGAACAGTAATAAATTCCCCCAAGTGTTGGACTTGTACTGAATGGTAAATAAAGAACCTAAAAAAAAAAAGAAGTAATAAACATACTAAGGGTCAAAGAAGGTCAACTCAAACCAGACACTGGGTCACTTTCTTAGTGGAACAGGAGGCTTTGTAACAATTCATCCCTCGCAATTTCTCTTGCATTTTACACTTCAACAATCTTCTATGTGTTTTATATCATTTTAAAATCTACTAGTCTGCATCAATACCACACATAAATACTGAGGAGGAATGAGCAGAATAAATCACAACAGAAGAGTGTTACAAAATCTCCAAAACCACACAGAAAATTACTGTTTGTAACTATCCTTCCATCAAATTATTCCAGTACTTCACTTATTTTCTACACATAACAAAGATGAATGGCATGGGTTTTACTGCTTAACTCCTTCAGTCCAGTTACATAATGTATATACACAGTATATATTTTTCTTCATGGTGACAAGACAAAGTGAATGGGATGGGCTAGCTATTACATTTAACTATGTTTAGATACCTCAGCCACTTCCCTGCTCAGTCCCCTAGCCCAGAGGTAATCACATATAACCTCTCTCCACATCTTCCTTGGTCTGCCAGTAAGCAATCTTCCCTTGACACTCACACCTAGGACCCTCCTCAGCAAGTCATCCTCCTCCTTCCTCTAAACATGCCCAACCCATTTCAATTTACCCATCTGCATACCGTATCTTTTTGGTGTTTATGCCAAATCTCTCACAAAACGTTAACCTCAGTTCTGTCACACCATCATAAACAACCATACCTCCTTTTCCCACCTAAGGATGTGGTGAGGTAGGGTCCAGAGAAAAATAAAAAACTGGATAAAACGGAGAACTAGCAAAATTCTGTCCATTTAAATGGGCCACAATCTCATTCAATCACCATTCAAGCCCCCAGAATCCTGACACCACTTAAAGGGCATAAACTTCCACACTTATAACTTCATATTGCCTATCAGCAGGAAATAAATCCAACAAATATCAAATCACTGAAAAAAATAATAATAATAATAAAAAAAAATAGCTTGTCATACATTCCATATAAAATTCTTCCAATAAGCTCCAACCACTGTCAACTCCCCAGTCTCATCAACTTCCAAACCGTACTTTCTCACACTCATTTACCATACATATCCATTGCCTTGATCTACCACACCTCCTCTCACCTTCAAACTTGCTCAGTTACACCAATTTCACCACTCTTTTCACACCTATTCTCTCTGCATGACCTTATAATTTTAAGCACTTTAATCTACTGTGTCCAGACTTCCCTTCTCCATATCTTCCATAAATCACATTAGGCCTATTCATTACCCAATGTACTCTCCACACTCCAGTGACTCCACACACAATCCTCAATAATCCCATTTCCACCATTCTTACTCTTTGTACATATTCCTGCCATAGCTACCAAAGTCACACTCAATAATGTTACTGTAGTGTACAAAAATTTCAAGCATGCCTCATAGATGCTGCATTCAGACCTGTTTCATATCAAGGTCTTCACAGCACCAGCCACTTCCTTTTCCTATGCAACTCTACTTCCTTTGCACACATACCTCTCTCCTCTATCATTGCATCCAGGTACTTCAACTCCTTCACCAATTTGGGTCTCTCACCATTGACCACCGCATCACACTGTGAGACACATTCCTTCTCAGCAACCGTCATTTTGCTCTTACCCACAATTAGTTTCAAACCTCAACACTCACAGACATCTACAACTCTGAACCCATCTGCCATCATACATCAAGTCTGAGGTACTCACACCATTTATTACCAACCTCATCACTCTCTGAGCTTTTACCCCTTGCATAACCCCATCCTTACATATACATTGGACAGCCATTGCAACATTACACAGCCTTGTCTCAGTTCAACATTCAGTTCTATTGCTAAATAAATTAAATAACATCTCCAAATTAAAACTTCATTGCCACCAATAAACCTACTTTTCCAGTTTTCTCCAATGTATAGCATCACAAGTATGGTGTGCAATTTTAGAATATACAGTACTCGATTTATAATGAACAATGTCCATAGTAATAAGAATTTACAGTACAATATCAAATTTATGGAAATGGGTTAGATATACAGATACACTATTTGTCCTAACATGACTTTATACAGCCAATTATAATTTAAAAGGCATGATATTATTACACCTTTAATCAGGTCACTTTTTACCCAGCAGAGTTCAGCTAGTCTCGAGTGTGTGGAAGAGTCCTGTTATTTGGGGGAACTTGTTATGTGATGGAGGTGGGGTTGGAGCTAGCTCTGTGGCCAGGGTAAGGAGAGGCTGGAGGAAGTTCAGGGAGCTGTTGCCTCTCCTGACATTGTGAGGGCTCTCCCTCCGTGCTAAGGGGTCTTTGTATACGGCATGTTTGGAGTGTAATGCTGTATGGTAGTTAGACCTGGGCAGTAAAGGAAGTGGATACTCACTGACTCAAATACACAGAAAAAACAATGATCAGACAGATGTGTAATGCATCTTTGAATGAGAGGCCTGGGGGCTAGGTTAGTTGACAGGAAGGATGGGACTGGAATGTATTGGTGCTGTGATGTGAAGGGGCAGACTGAGATGCTTTGGGCATATGGAGAGGATGGAGGACGACAACTGGGTGTGGAAAGTGAGAAGTGTGAATGTTTGGGGTAGGGCTGCAAGAGGCACTCTGAAAATTACATGGGATGAAGTCACAGACTGTGACCTCAGGGACAAGGTACCAAACAGGGAGGCTGCCAGAGATCAAGCAGCATGGAAAGCCACCAATAGGTGATCAAGGATGATGCATGCAAGCATGTTGGAGCTTTAATAAATGATATGAGAACTGTACATTCTTCCTATCCCCAAATGCTTATCTTCAGCTTACCGGTACGACATTTTTTTTTTTTTTTTTTTTACCTCGAGGCTGTTGGGGCTAGACATAGTCCACATTAACACCTATTTAACATCTTAAATAATGAGTTATTTAAGAGGAGCCTGTGGAGTCACATGGAGAGACAGGCTGGCGAATGAGGATGTGAAGGAGCGTTGTGGTGTGGATGTGGATGTGATAGGAAGCGTTATGAGGAACACACTGAGGTGGTTTGGCCATGTGGAGAGGATGGAGGGTGAAAGACTGACGAAGAGAGTGTATGTGAGTGAGGTGGAGGAGGAAAGAGGGAGGGGGAGGCCGAGGATGAGATGGAGGGATGGGGTGGAAAGGTATATGAGAGGGGGGGGTGTGAGTTGGGAGCAGGGGAGTGAAATGGCGGGGGACAGGGCAACTTGGAGGCGATTTGTTTGTGGCCACCCCAAACGGGATTGAGGCGTCTGGCAATAGATAGATAGATAGATAGAATTTCAAGAGGGAGGATGGAGAGGGAGAGACTCAGGACCAGATGGAAGGATAGATTGGTGAGGTAAAAGAGAGGGGGATGTGAGCTGAACAGAGGGCAGACAGACTGCAGGGGACAGAGTGACATGAAGGAAATTTGTTTGTAGCAACCACATACAGGATTAAGGCATCTGGCTATAGACTGATACAGAGATAGATATTCCTGCTATTTCTTGACACAATATATTTTGCAACTGCACCTTTAATTTTGTCAAGCATTTCATAAGCTAAATAAAGTCATCTGGCTGCAGAAGGAGTAAACTAAAAAGAATGTCACCTAGATTCAGGAAATTAATATTTTTTGGCTGTGATGTGAAAGTGATACACAACTCTGCACATGGCTTGATAAAGTCATACACACACAACTCTAGTTGTTGTGTCTTGAGGCTCACGTGGATGTAAACCTGGTGGACTACAGATTATGTTGGTCTTTTCTTGTTGTCAATCATCCTCCTTTTGGGGGTCATAGAGGGAATTGAGAGAAGTTTTATACCCATGCAGTATAGCCATCTGCTTATACCGATGTCACCAAATGAAGGTGTCCCTCTCTGGCACCAAACACTACTCTTATCACCCACAGATTCACCTGATAGCAGATAACACCCTCTCCCTCCGCATTATACCTTTCACAAATAAACATGGTGACTTGGCTACACAATACCTTGTATTTATACTGATACCTGGAAAGCTGAAAGCAAACAGTCCTCATTTACAGCTACTTCACTTCCAGGTTTTTTTTTTCATTATTAGACTAAGATGATGAACTTACACCTAATTTTAATTAGGGTTACCAAATTCATTACCACAATGATAATAAAATACGGTAATCATCAGAAATGAGTACAGTACTTTCTAGCTTCTAACTTTTTCAGTACAAGATATCTCTCCCAAGCTCAAGAAAATCACTGGCAGTAGCAAGCATGATACAGAACCAGATATTATCAAACAGAAAAGGTAAGTTACTGCATGTTGCTTGTGCAGTAGTTGCAATAAACCAGACTTCACACATTAATTCCATGTCAAAGGCACTGCCATACTGCCCTTACTGTGACCCTAGGGTCACCTAAATGCAAATTCACTGGACTGTGGACTGAAGCTGATCTCCTGCAGTCCACCATCCCCTTTTCATGGGATAAGGGGGAAAATGAGGTACATTTGTATAACCGAAGAGATCGTTATATCAGTGCCACCATGTGAAAGCATCCCTCTCCCGTACCCTAAGGGAATGTACCAGTCAGAACCAAGATGTGTTTAACTTTTTTTTTTTTTTTTTTTTTTTTTTTAACAGAACGGAGGAAGGAAAAACAAATGGAGAAAAAAAAAATAATCCATACACCAGATTACTGGTGTCCTCTGTTCATAAAATATCTGTAACAGTTGGACTTGAAGAGTTGTAGGTTGAAATTTGGAGGAAAACAACTCTGGGGAAGCGAGTTCCAGAGAGATGCAGTTCGGGGAATGAAAGAATTCTGATAGGCAGAAGTTCTGCAATATGGTTGAGTGACATTCCAGTCATGAGCGCTACCAGATGCCCATGTAGCACGAGGGAAGGCATGGAGAGGTGGCACCATGGATGCAACTTCGTCTGAGCATTTGCCAAAAAAATATCTGTAAAATAATGCAAGGGAGGCAACATTCCTTCTTACTTGCAGGGGAGGTAGTTTATATGTAATGGCAGGGTTATTAATGATTCTAACAGCTTTATTCTGAATTTTGTCTAGTTGCCTTAATGCAACCTCTCCACATCCATTCCACAAGGGTGAGCAATATTCAAGCTGAAAGCGCACATGACTCTTATAAATTATAGCTAACTGCTCATCGGCGAAGAAGTTACGGACTCTGTACAATAATCCAAGTTTCTTTGAGGCGGTTTTAGCAAGTGATCTGACATGAGAGGTCCAGCTGAGGGCACTGTTAAGTGAGACACCAAGAATTTCAATACTTTTGGAGATGGGAATATTAGTAGCACTGAAGGTAATGTACGAGTCTGGCAATATCTGTCTATTACACCCAGAATCACTGACAATGTTCAGTAATTAAAAAATACTCATACTCTATAAAACCACAGCAATATTTAACCATCAGGGCCCAAGAATGTCATCTTTTTTTATTCTTGCCATCTCCACATGAACAGATTTAGGTCAAATTTTTTTTTTAAACTCAATGAGTGGGATACAGTCTTCGTTAACTCCTTCTCTATTTAGCTGCTCTTCATATAATTTCATGTCGTTTATAAAGGCTTCGACATTCTTGTATGTGTCAGCCTTGGTCACCAAATGATGGTAGTAGTAGTAGTAGCTGTTCCCTAGGCAGTCTGGCCGAACAGCCCCGAGTCCCTAAGGCAGGCCATGGCCGAGACTGGGCTTTCCCACAGAGCTCTCAAGGAGTGCATGCTGTGTTGCTGGTGCTGGCGATTGTGTGCAATGCAGTCTTCCATAATGTGCTTGATAGTACAGGGTGTTGTGTTACATTTTGGACAGGCATCAGCGACGGAGTCATCCAGCCTCTTCTGGTAATTTAAGAGGGCTGGATGATGGGCCCAAGAACCAAATGATGGTTCTTCATGCTGCTTGATCTCTAGGAGCCTCTCATCCCAGAGGTCATACTGTATGGCCTTATCCCATGCCCTCTTTGGTCTGTCTCTAACAACTACCGGTACCCCTCTGCATCCAGTTGTCATCCTCCATCCCTTCCACATACCCAAACCATCTCATTCTACCCCTTCTCATCACATCACTAATATTACAGGCACATCCTCTCTTTCCTCTCAACTCTTCATTTGCAATCCTAACCCCACTAGGCCTGTCATTCATGGATGCATTACACATCCATCTGACCATTTTCATTTATGTACATCTAAGCCTACAATATATCCTCCTCCTTTACTGTCCAAGTCTCACTGCCATACAGGATTACACTCCTAACACATACTGTATATAAAAGTCCCCTTTGCAAGGAGGAAGAGCCCTCTCAATGTCAGGAGAGGCAACAACTCCATAGCTAAACTTCTTTCAATCATTCCTCACCCTTGGTACTGAGCTCCCTCCAGCACACATCATGCCCTCCAAATAACAAAACTCCTCTGCACACTTACTATAACAGACTCTCCAGCAAGATCAATCCTTTCCTGCCTCTCTCCTTTTACATACTGCACATGCAAAACCAGCACACTTTTGCAGCCTCCCTCTTCTAAGATGCATGAAATAATCTGAAATTAGCTCAAACAAGCTGAAAAAAGCCATATAGACTACTGGGATTTTCTCACTACCACACTACACATTTTCATGAAGGATGTGTGGCAGCTCTAGAGTTGGACATATTCACACGGTTGCACCAATACAACCAAGCAGATCCACCCCCTCATATTCAAGAGGTCTATTATGCCTATACAGTACCTAAACCCTTCAGTATATACAAAAGTTTGAACTGAATAAAACCCTAAGATGACAAGAATAAAACAAAAATGACATTCAATGACACTGTGGGTTATAGAGGTGGCAGACAAGGATGGTGGTAATAACAATCAGTTTGCACTGCATGGGTATTCAACCACTCACAAACAGCTGATGATAATACAAATGTGCCTGAGATCATGCACATTTTCCCAGCATTTACATCAGTGAGCACTCGTACCCAGTAACTGAAAAATTGGGCTATCAGTACACATACTAGCAATGTGAACTTATCTGCTTAAGTACAGGATGCTATAACAATATATTCCATGTGGCACAGGAGGACTCGTACCAGCTCTACCTAAGCAATATGTTTTTCACAGCTAATACACCTTAACATTCTCTTGTAAACTTTATCACTTTAATACTGTGTCAATACAGGCTGCATCAGTAACAAACAAGAGGGTACCGAGGTGCAACATGCAGAATAAATAGCGAAGTAGTTTTATGAACACTTCAAAGCCACTTAAGTTAAAATCTATCATCCAAATCCACACATCAGCTAACATTCAACATACTCTATAAAGGTCTTTTTCATTGGCTTCGGGAAAATGTAACAGCCAATAGGGCAAATTTGTATATCCTGTACCAATTCAGTCCTGACAAGTTCATTATCATCATATTTCAGGGAACAGGATGACTGGACAACACTAACAATGAACAATGACATCAACAGGAATAATCTCAAGGTCTTAATTAACATACATGTGTAAGGGTAGGGTTGATCCCAAGTGGATGGTGGATGACAACAATACCGTACGGTACTTCATAACTAGATAACGAACAAGAAACATCATCATCATCATCATAAAGAATCATGACACACCTGGTAATGACCTTATGAAGTTCTACTAGCTACTGAATGTGGATGAATAAAATGGATTTGTAGTAGCCTAGATAACATAAGAAAACAGTTCTGGTACACGGTACTGCATGACTTGATAACATAGGCAAGGAATAATGACACTTCCGGGTAGAGATACGAAACAACTCACAATGTGCTGAGGGGGTCTTAATATGTCAGTGAATAAGTTGGATGTGTGCTGAAAGATGATGTGGATGAATGGACAAAACTTAAGTGAACTGAGAGTGTTGGTTAGGTATAGTAAGCAGTGTGGAGGCAGGCAGAGGTAGAGCAGGGGGCAGATGGTAAATGGGCAGGTTGATGTATGAGTAGGTGGTGGGTGGAGGTGGATGTATGGTGGATGATGTGAATGAAATGTAAGAGCAGAAAGTGCTAAACTGGTATTTTGGGGTATCTAAGGGGCTGACATCAGATGGGAGAGAGCCAGAGAGTGGCTAGGTGGGTTGATGGATGAGTGGGTGGCTTGATGAGTAGAAGTAGATATGTGGATGAAGATGTGGATAACAAGTGGATGAAATTTGAGAACTGAGGGTGTTAAACAGGCGTTGTGAGGTGTGTATGGGCTGGGCGTGGAAGGGAGGGGGACAAAGGGTGGTTGGGTGGGTTGGTGGGTGAGTGGGTGAGCTGGTGGGTGGAGGGCGGGCGGGGTGCGCGGAATGCGGGCGCCACGCACCAGCCCACACACACTCACACCCGCCGCCCATAACTTTCTCCAAACCTATGTCTCCCATAATCCTAAATCCACTCTCAGCACAGAACAAGACACCTCTGGCCAAATAAAAAGTCAGACTGTACTCACTGTGTCTAGGGTCCGAGCGTAAGTTCCGGAGATATTAAGAAAAACATTTGGAGCAGTTTATCCCGTGGTCATAACAGTCTCCTCACCCTCACTGTATAAGTACCACAAAACCTGCTACCAACACACGCTCGGCCACACGCTTATCCAATCCAATACCTTAAACTTCAACAAGGATTCCTTTCATCTATACATTACGTTTAGCTTTTTCTAGCAGCAAACGCGTCTGGAATATTTCTCATTTTCCTATAACTACAAAAACCACAACAAAAGTTGTGGTTGCGAGAATTCTTAACCCAAAATGTGAATTATATACAGCCTGTTAGTACCCATTTTCTCGTCAATGAACGGTAAGTGAAGGAGGTGGTTGGCGTGAAGGCGAAGGAGGCCCAAAAGTTGGAGAGAAAGCGAGATATAATGTGAAATTTGGAGTGTCTTTCTGGCCGGAGTTGCTGCTTCTGCTACGTACCCCTCATGCAATCAAAACAAAACCTATTTCTGCTGCTTTACCCCCCACATGGGCAGTTTGTGCTGACCACAATAGACGCCGAGATGACACTCATTCACGCTGCACTTAAATATTATAACAAGAATATTCACATTAATCTGTTATTGCAATATTCGTTCAAACAATCCTGGAAACTGGTCAGCAAGTCAGAGGCAGCTAACCCACATTTGCAATGCAGTGAAGGAAAGCGGAAATGATGTGTTAGACAAGTACACACTGGTTGTGTTGAGCTTTATCGTGAAGTACGTGTATTTTACTTGAGTTTATACTGATTAGCAGCCAAGTTTGCTAATATTGATATGCCTTAAGATGAAAACTTGCCTTTTATTGTGGAAGTAAAGGACCCAATCTAGGAGAGCTCTTATTAATTGAGAATGACAAGTTTAGGATGGATTTTCAATATACAGTAATATCAAGGCCATGTCCCATTAGTCTTGGTTGTAAAATTATTAAGGTTTTATATTTAATAGTCATAATTATGCATTACTGTGATTTTAAACCAGTTAGCCAATTTTGATAATAATGTTATAGTTTAATATCTATAGGGAAATGTGAGTTGGAGCTGTCTTATATTTTTACCAGAATACAAACATCCTATAACATCCTCCATACCCAGAAAGGAGGATGGTGGGCTGCAGGAGGGAGAGATATCTTCAGCCAGTAGTCCATTGGGTTCACATTTAAGATGAACCGTAGGCTACAACTATAGTTGCTATGCCCCACCAGAATAAATTGGTATGGTAGTAGGCAAGTTAGTTACAATAGATATGTGATCAGTATCTTAAGAAGTTTTTATCATTTTAATTGATATTATTTTATTTATAATTTCATCTTTTACAGGTACTGTACTGTAGCCATTTCACATTCAACCGAATGCCAGGTGATTTTTTTATCAGTGGGAAATCACCAACAGTCAGATGGCTAATGAATGAATTGTTTTTAAATTTGTATCTACCATATATATCTGTATTAGCCTACAATTATTTAACTAGTGGAATGCCTTTGGTTATTTCCATGTATTATTTGTGTCTTCACTAAGATTGCTTATAGGTACTTTTCCCCAGAACAGCAGTTAAGTGCATGTTATTCTCAAAATTATTCTGGTAGCCCTCCCCCCCTCCCTCCTCCTTCACTGCCCACCAAGATGGTTCCTTCTTATGGGATCCTTGTATATTTTTCCACACCCAGTCTATCACCATGACCTAACTTCCCAGCTGAGCCACGCTGAATCACTCTACCCATCAGACCACTACTACTCAGTTTTTTCGTTCTTGTACTGTACAGAATACCCATAATCATTACTACCCACCCTGTCCATCCATCCATCCATCATCCATTCCTGTGTCGCCCCATAGAGGAGCGTAGGAACCCGGGGCTAGGCAAGTTGGTCTTGACATTTAAGATGAGAGTGACCAGCCTCACTCACCCCTGAGTAGCGTTACATGAGGAATAAACCCCAACCATCCCTTGGATATAAACCTACTCAGGCTTAATCCGATTGGAGCACCTTAATTACCCACAAAACCACCAGGCGCCATAACTTGGTTATATGGTTACCACCTATCATAGTAAATGGTTTCCTAGTGTACAGGAAACCATATGGCTTGTCACTCAGTGTAGAGTCACCCATAGGCTGAGGGAAGAGGAAAGAAAATTCCATTAATACTGTTTATCCTATCAGTAGCCTACCACCACGACCTAGTACCTCCTCCATCACCACTACCCATCCAATAATTGCTACATGGTACTTATGCCATCACTACTACCATATCTCAGCACTGTCATTGTATCAGCATTATCCATCTCTTCACCCACACCCATCAACACCACCCCTGAGTAACCACTAGCTATCCCACCTCAACAGGACTGGCTCAGATGAGCAGTACAGTATTGACTCTCTCATCATTACCTACCACATTCAGTCAACCATCACTAGCACCTTATCACCACTTCCCTACCAGTCACCACTAGCCATCGTATTACCATCATTATACCCTCCAGTATCGTCACCATCACCACTACCCTTGTCACTGCCATCACCACCACTATCACCGTCACTGCCACCAAGTGCAAATGGTTAGATCTTTCCCAAATTACCTCACCCTTGTAAAGGCTGTAGAAGGACACCCATCACTTATATACAGTCATCACCACTATGGTTCCTTCATGTGACCACGCTGAGTGATGAGCCAAAGGGTCTCTTGCTACCCAGGAAACTATTTACTACTGTATATTGCATGATAAATTTTTATCCAGGTAATTGAAGCCTGTGGTCTGATTGGTTAAGGCACTCCAACAGGATATGGCCCATATTGGCTTTAAATTCAGGGGATGGTTGGAATATATTGGTCACGTAATGTCACTCAGGGCAGGTACCTTGTCAAAGGTTTTCTCATTCCATGTTTTCTTGGTCTGCAGATCTAGTCATGGGGGTGGACCAGTTCCTCTTAACATGGAACAACCATCGCTCAAACTTCGCAGAAGTGTTCACACAGCTCCGGGTCCAGGCAAGTTATGACTTTGAGTAACATTTTATTATTTTATTTGCTGTGCAGGAAGACCACCACTTGTATCAGCTGGAGAGGCGCAAGGTTTGCAACATAACAGTTGATCATATAACACCAGCTACATCTCGCACACAAAAACGCTTTGACATAGGCCATTACAAGTTCATCAACTCCTGGGTGGCAGTGTGCCACCAGAGCACCGTGCAAGGAGCATTGTTGGAGGGTGCTGCATCGGATCACCCCACATGAGCAAAGTTAACCCCTACAATACCTGCAGTTGTATGACCCACCATAGGCCTAATTCTGTATATCAAGCTTGTTATGGTTCCTTGGTGCAAGGATAGTAGTGCTGGGTACTGTCTGTGAAGGAGAGAATTTATTTCATACAAAAAGTGTACCGGTATTATTAATTGGACAGTCCCACTAAGTAGGTACTATATAGTATACTGCAAAAGAGATTTGGCATTAGAAATATCAAAGAGGTGTTGTAAACTGGGAAGTTGAGGTAGTTGGACATGCTGAGAAGGGGGAGCCACCAAGGATGACTGGCTGAGGAGGGTCACTGGTATGAATTTGGAGGGAAAAGTCCTCAGAGGCAGAAAGAATGTGATGTTGGGTGAGATCCTCTGCCTCTGGCCTAGGGGACTGATCAGGGAAATGGCTAAAGATCGTGACACATTGAAAGCTACTTTGAGTGAGAGGACCTGGCATACATATGACGGTATGGTCATTGATCTCTGAAAGTGAAAGTAAAAAAGTGCCATGGATGGGGCTTATAGCTGTTAGATATTAATCACCAACATATTCTAATGGGTAACCAGTTTACACATTTTTAAAAGCATAAAGATCTGTTTACAGAGTGGAGAATGAGAGATTGACTAGGAGTGTGTATGTGAGTGAGGTGGGTGGGGAGAAGGGGAAGGGGAGACTGAGGATTAAGTGGAAGGCTTGGTTGGGAAGTCACTGTATGGTATATGAAGGAGGCTGGTGTGAGTTAGGGGCAAGACGGATGATGGCAGAGGACAGGGTGACTCAGAAATTACTGTATTTCTACTTGGTCACCCTCTCCAGAATAAATGTGTCTGGCTATAGATAGAGAAAAGGCATGTGTACACTGAGGTTGGAATCTAGACATGCTGTTTTTTACCGTAGATTTTCTGAATGTGTTGGTCAGAATACACTGGACGATCCCCATTTTGTTGATTCAGTTTTTGAACATTCCATCTCTGTCATCTACCTTATGTTTGGCAGTGAAAAACAGCTTGCCAAGAACATGACTGTTGTGAAATGGAATGTTCACTCACTTTTTATTCCATCCTACACAGTGAGACCATTTGTGTCATAATTTGCATTTCTGTCCATAGTGAGAACAAGCTCTAATTCAGGCTTTCCCAACCAGCAGTCTGTGGACTGAGTGTGGACTAGCAATTGCCATCTAGCTCCCATCATGGTTATAATGTGCATTATTTGTCTGATTTTCAGACATTGGAATACAGATTCTTTCCTGTACTGTTATACAACACTATTCACACTTCTTAAATTTTTTTGTGGTCAGTGAGACTAGAACACAGCTTCGGGAACAGTGATTACCCAGGCAGACACCACAACAGACCATGAGTTACAGAGACAGTGTTGTGTCTTGCCATATTAGTTAATGGTGTAGTGTGGCCTGCAAGTCTTGCTTTGTATAAAGTTCAGTCCTTCTGTGAAAAAGGTAGAATTCCATACCATAGTTCATGCATGTGTCTCAGGACTGGCTTTTGATGTACCCGTGCTATGTGACCAAGGTTGTAAGTTCCCCAGAATGTTGGGGTTAGTTGCTGGGTGGTAAGTTAAAAGCAAGAGGGAAAAAAAATTATAATAATTCATGCATTTGATTTGCAGGACCAGTTGGTAGATGTAACTTTGCTGTGTGATGGAGGTAGCTACCCTGCCCACCGCCTGGTCTTGGCTGCCTGCTCCCCCTACTTTCACCAACTCTTCACCCGCCTTCCCACCCACCACCCCCTCATCTACCTCAGGGATGTCAAGCAGGCTGAGCTGGAGGCGCTGCTTGAGTTCATCTACCGTGGCGAGGTATTTGTTTGGTTCTCATGGTACATATGCTTATATCAGTTTGTTTTCCAGATAGAAGTGAGTACTGGTACCCACACCTTGAATGATTGGAGTGTAGCCATCTCCCTTCTCAGATCATTCATCATCATAATCCACCTCCTGCTGTTGCTGCTTTTCATAATCATATTACCGTACTGTACCGAATGTCAGTTTTGAGGTAATTTTTGTCATCCATGCAGTTTACTCTTTTCTTCATTTGTCTTTGTGAAGTTAGCAGGGGAGTGAAAGATAAAAATGGTAGATTACTAGTGGAGAAGGGAGAAAAAGTGAGCAGATGGAGAGAACACTTTAAGGAATTGTTGAACGTGGAGGATGGAAGTAATGCGAGTATAAGTGGCTGGGGAATGGCTGGGAGAAGGAGGGAGGTGAGAAGACAGGAAGAAATCAGTAGGATAGAAATTGTGGAAGCAATGAAGAAAGTTAAATCAGGGAAAGCCCCAGGAAATGATGGAGTGTGTGGTGAAATGCTGAAGCATGGGGGAGAGATAGTAGTAGAATGGATGTGGAAGATGTGCAGATTGGCCTGGGAGGAAGGTAGAGTCCCGGAGGATTGGAAGTCAGGTATAATTATTCCCTTGTACAAAGGAAAAGGGGAAAAAGAAGTGTGTGGTAATCATAGGGGCATTTGTCTTCTTAGTATAATAGGAAAAGTGTATGGTAGGATACTTATTGACAGAGTTAGAGAAAGAACAGAGGAATTAGTTGGAGAAGAACAGGGAGGCTTTAGGAAGGGAAGAGGTTGTGTAGATCAGATATTCATTCTCAGATCTTTAGTGGAAAAGTTTCTAGAGAAGGGAAAGAAGTTGTATGCGGCTTTCATGGATTTGAAGAAAGCATATGACAGGGTGGATAGACTAGGATTGTGGAAAGTGTTAAGAATATATGGAGTAGATGGGAAGTTGTTGAATGCTGTGAAGAGTATGTACGATGGTGCGAAGGCTGCAGTGCTTGTGGATGGTGAACTAAGTGAATTTTTCTCTTTGAAAGTTGGGTTGAAACAGGGATGTGTCATGTCTCCATGGTTGTTCAATCTGTACATGGATGGGATAATAAAAGAGGTACAAGGTAGGGTAGTGGATGTTGGAGTGGCCCTGGTGAGAGAGGATAGTGTTTGGAAACTCCCTGTGCTGTTGTTTGCAGATGATACTGTGTTGTTGAGTGAAGACGAAGGGGAGCTGCAAGGCTTGGTGGATGAGTTTGGGAGAGTGTGTAAGAAACGGAATCTAAAGGTGAATGTAGGGAAGAGTAAAGTGATGGTCTTTGAGAGAGGTGAAGTCAGTGAATGTACAGCGAGGTTGGATGGTGAGGAATTGGAAAATGTGAGTACGTTTAAGTACTTGGGTAGTGTGATGAGTAAGAATGGAGGTTTGGAGGGTGAAGTGCTTGAAAGGGTACAGCAGGGAAGAAAGGTTGCTGGTTCTTTGAAAGCAGTGATAAGAAACGGAAGTGAGCATGGAAGTGAAAAAGTTACTACATGACAGTATTGTGATACCAACTCTAACGTACGGAAGTGAAGCTTGGACGTTGTTGGAAGGACACAAGTCAAGAGTGAGAGCAGTGGAAATGAGTTATTTAAGAGGAGCCTGTGGAGTCACATGGAGAGACAAGCTGACGAATGAGGATATATAGGAGCGTTCTGGTGTTGATGTGGATGTGATAGGAAGCGTTATGAGGAACATACTGAGGTGGTTTGGCCATGTGGAGAGGATGGAGGGTGAAAGACTGACGAAGAGAGTGTATGTGAGTGAGGTGGAGGGGGAAAGAGGGAGGGGGAGGATGAGATGGAGGGATGGGGTGGAGAGGTATATGAGAGAGGGGGGTGTGAGTTGGGAACAGGGGAGTGAAATGGCGGGGGACAGGGCGACTTGGAGGCGATTTGTTTGTGGCCACCCCAAACGGGATTGAGGCGTCTGGCAATAGATAGATAGATAGTCTTTTTTTCTCTATCTTCTTTTCCATGAAGAGCAATATATGCAACTTGCAAGGCCAGAGCCGTGGCCGAAACAGAGAGCAAACATTTCATTAGCTGGACCTAGGAATTGTAGGGACATTGCATACGGTAATTATTAGTTTAATGTTTTGAGTGTGTCATTTTAATCACTAATACTGAGTATGTTGGCAGGTGAGCGTGGCTAACAGTGAGCTGACAGGACTCATCAAGATTGCTGAGAGTCTGCGCATCAAGGGTCTTGGGGATGTGTCTCAGCAGCAGACTGCAGGAAGTGTGGGGGAGAAGCGGGCCTCATCTCCTGCCTCCCCAGCTTCCCCTCAACCCCACACCCCACGACCCAGGAAGGCTGCCCGTCTTTCTAATAGCAGTGGAGAGGCCAAGTGTGTGGATACCAACTTCAAGAATCGGGATACCAACTTCGCCTCACTCCTTTCCCCAGCAAACAGCTACGGTCATGCCCCCACCAAATCAGGGTCAAAGGATGGGTTTGCTCAGTTAATGGATCCCAGTGGCCCAGATCTCCCAGACCAGGACCCGGAGCCAGAGGAAAGGCCAGCCCACAACCCTGGATGGGAGGTGTCCATGTCTGAGTCAAAGCTTCGGTCGTGCCTGGAGGGTTATGAGGTGCCACAGACACTGCCACAGAGCCTCCCTGTGGTTGTGCCTCGTGCTCCCTTCACCCCTGCCCAGACCAAGGCATCCCCCAGCAAGAGGGAGGTTGGAGATGGGGCAGGGCGAGGCACTTTGAGTGGACGACGGAGGGCCCCACAGGAGACCCAGCAGGATAGTAGGAGAGGCCGGGCTGCCCCTCCACTCCTCAACACCATCACACCAGACACTCCCAGAGATCCAAAGGTCAGCCTCCATCTTCGTAGCCTAATTAAATACTGTAATTCAGTCTCTCTTGTCACTTACTTTATCATTTATCATCATCCAAACCCAACTTCCCCGATGTCCAGCGACAAAATAATTATGCTCTGTGCCAGTATACTGTATATAGTAAATCTTCATTATATGTCGCCTTTTTTCTGTTTGTTTTTGTTTAGGTAATTGCTAGATATTTGCAGGAAGATTGACCATTAATTTTCCATTGCTCCCAAAAAGGTAATTTAGCAGTGTCTCCCAATTTATAGTGGCTAAAAGTTGTATGGAATAAGTTGTGATATTTTGGGACACATCACCTAGCTACATATAAAGAAGACCCACTGTACTGAATAATATAACTTACAAATAGATATTCAGTGTTCAGTTAACTATGAAAGTGTATAGAAAAGCTCGTCATTGTATGCAGTATCCTCCTGCACTACTCCTCTGGTAAGCTTTGCACTTACTTTATTTCATTGGCTTATTATAACTAAAATATAATGAACATGCATTTGGCATAGTTTTCATAGCATCAAAACTGTATGTATGAATAAGCTTCAGAATTCTTTTAATGGTAGACAAACATGTGTGAAGAGAAATTAAGATTTGAATTAGTTGGTGTGTACTGTATCAGTGATGGAGTGTGTTAACAGTGTTTGATGTTCCCATGGTTGTTGAATGGCCAACCCCTTCAATCCAGATGACATTCGATTTTTAGTACATTCTTCATGCCACGTAATGATTTCACTCAAAGTAGGAACTGCCTGTCTTACTGAAGGAGTTTAATAGAGCTATGTCTAACCCAGTTCAAAAAGTCTAAACTGAACAAAATCATGAGGGATACCAAGAATAAAACAGAAGAGATGTTCCTGGGCTCAGTTGTCTGAATAAGTGGTGTTGTTAGAAGGTCTCAGATGAAAGTGATGATACAGTATAAGGAGTAAAACTGGTGATGGATGCTGGACTATGTGTGTAGCTGATGCTGTGCTTCCTTTTGACAGCAGGGTTGAACTTTTAGACTAGTACATCTTGTTCTGGATTTTTGTGTGGAGCACTGTCTCCTTTGGTGACCACACCATGTAACAAGCCAAATGGTTCTCTGTACTTCAGGAAGCCATTTACATATACTGTATCAGATGGTAACCATATAACCAGTAAACATACACCTGGTGGATCAAGATGCTCCAGCCTGATATGGCCTGGAAAGGTTTAATTCCAAAGAGTGATTGGGGTTTACTGCTCACTTAATGCTGGCCAATGGAGAGTGGTTGGTCATTCCTGCCTTACCCTTGCTGAGCTGCAGACCTCATATGAGGCATACTGAAGGTCTGGACAGTCCAAGCTGGAAGCCTCATATGAAGTACAGTTTACATTTGCTGTAAAACAGTGACTCAAGGGAGGTAAATTACCTTAAAAAGAATTAGCCTGGCAGGAGTTAGACGTGTGGACTGAGTCAGAGTACCCTAGCCTTGGGCCCCTACATTCTTGATGGGGCAAAAAAAGTTTAATGCTATGGTAAGTACATAGCTTGGTTGTGGAGGGAAAAGTGAACACATGATATATGTAATATGAAAAGGAAAGAAAAAGCCGTTGAATGAATGGAAGATTGTAAAAGGCTTTGTGCTGTAGTATACAAGAGAGGAAGGGTATAAAGAAAAAGAAGAAACTAACTGGTGCTATGAAAGACAGTAAGATAAAAAAAAAAAATCATATATTGTAGTACCTAGTAAGTGTTGCTGGCCACATATTTGGGTGTTTGATGTTGGTATGGTATGAAGTGGTAAAAAAGAGAAAACTGGAAGTGGAACTCTTATGCACTTACATATTATGGTGTATATATTTTTTAAGGCAGCTTTTTTCGGGTAGGCAGGGGCACTCAGCATCCACTCACTCATTGTAGGCCGCTTTAGGTGTCAACCCTTTGTCTCTTTCTTCCTTTGTCATCTGTCTTTCTTTCCTTCATTCTTTCCTCTTCCTTCTGCCGACGGGTGACTTGCACTCCCTCTTGTGTCTTTCCTTCATTCTTTCCTCTTCCTTTTGCCTATGGGTGACTCTACACTGAATGATAAGTCAAATGGTTTCCTTTACACTAGAAAACCATTTACTATGCTGGGTGGTAACCATATAACCAAATTATGGCACCTGGTGGTTTAGTGGGTAATTATGGAGCTCCAACCAGGATGAGCCTGTGTAGGTTTATATCCAAGGGATGTTTGAGGTTTATTGCTCACATAATGCCACTCAGGGATGAGTGAGACTGGTCACTCTCAACTTAAATGTCAGGACCAACTTGCCTAGCCCCGGGCTCCTACGCTCCTCATGGGGCGACAGGATTTTTTTTTTTTTTTTTTTTTTTTTTTTTTTTTTTTTAATGGCTACTTTCCAGCCAAGCTGCATGGTCTTCCTGCAGCATTTTGGTCATGTCTGCTAACCCTGAGGTCCGTTCTCAGGGCTTCATCCCACGATTTCCTTGGTCTACCCACTTGGGTTCTCCCTTCGATATTCAGGTCTGTACAGCACTTCACCCAATTATGTGCACACATTTTCTCTGCACATCCAGACCATCTCAGACTGCCTGTGTGCATCATCCCACTGACACTTATTGCCCACGTGTCCTCTTAAATCTGCACATATTTTCCACAGCGTGGCACTACACATTCATCTTGCCCATCTTTATTCATTGCATCCCAGTCTGAACATATTCCCTATGCTCTGCCCATGTATTGTTACCATACTGTATTGTGTCATACTTTATACATGAAAAAAAAGTTCCTCATTCATACATAATGTCCCTAAATTGTCATTAGGGACAACAGCTTTCAAAACTCATGTTGGCCTCATCCAAATCTAGCAGTTGAGCTGCTTTTACATTGCCACCCACCCACCCGCCTGAGTTAATCATATCCCCCAAGTACTGTACCCAAACTTATTAACATAGGCTACTCAAAGAACACATCTGTGTCAATCTTCCCCAGCTGGCAAGACTACACAATCTTCAACAACCACTGTACGTAAATAATTTTTTATGCATTTTTCATCAGCTGTATCTAAAACATGTGCATTTTGAATATCTCACTCTCACCTTCTGTACAGTTAAAATTGTTAATGAGATTGTCCTGTATTACATTTAGGGCTGAACATACTAGTGCATGGCTCTTCATTTCATATATTCTAGACCATGAATAATTTTCTGTTCTCTTTTACTGCTGCATCCATTGTATCATTCAACCACCATGATGTATTATGCCATGGTGATCCATTTGTCCAGAAAATGGATGCCTGGTGATCTGTTAATTAAGATGCTCCTATTGGATGTGGCCCCTGTGGGTTTCCAAAGAGTGGTTCAGGTGCATTGTTCACAAAATGTCGCTAAGGGGCAAGTACATTGTCCCCCTTACCTTAAATGACTTGATTCATTAGCATAGTCCTACACCTCTGTGCTTCTGATGGATCAGTAAAGGGTTGGATGATCCATTGTCCTGCCACAGACTCTCTTCATGGAGTGTGTCCCCCAACACTCCATGGACACTCCTTCAGTCTGTAAGTAGAAGAACCTAGTGTATTAGACTTATAGGTAGCAGTTGAATTTTTGGTAGGTAGTTTTCTTGTGACTAGTTATGGACTTACAAACAGAAAATGAGTGGCAGAAGAAGGCAAATTATAGTAATGAGGACATGCAGTGTAAAAAGACATAGTAATACTGAAGAGGCTAATGACATCTCTCACTACAGCTGGTGAAGGAGAATATCAAAACAGAAGTGGACCCAGATAGCAGTGGAGGCCAGACACCAACAACCACCGAGGGAGGGGGAGAGCGGGGCCCAACCAGTGCACCAGATGCCCCACTGCTCCCACTTTATGAAGCCCCAGGGGAGCTCGGGGCAGCCATGGGCGAGCTGGCCCCCCCACTGCTTGCCAGCTACCGACACATGCTCAGTTTGGCGGGGGGTGAGGACCGGGCCTTCTCACCGCTTATACCCACCACAGTGCAGGACCAACAGCAACAACAGCAGCA
The DNA here is from genome assembly GCF_032717465.1 of Coenobita brevimanus. NCBI lineage: Eukaryota > Metazoa > Arthropoda > Malacostraca > Decapoda > Coenobitidae > Coenobita > Coenobita brevimanus. Next base: position 2,484,877 of record NC_136980.1, on the reverse strand, counting down.
GCAACAGCAACAGCAGCAGGCACCATCACCCACCAACAGAGAGACCAGGGTTAGTGTGACAAGGATAATAATATTAACCCACTATTTTTTTTTTTTTTTTTTTTTTTTTTTTTTGATGTTCAGCTTTAGAGTGACATTTTGAATTGAAGGAATAAGGTACCCAGTATGGCTTTCATTTACCCCTTCACCTCAAGAGGCCTTTTCTGAATTGAATAAAATAATTTAGTGGCAGAAGGAATAACACATGAAAATGTTTCAGCAGATTGAAAGGATTAATATGACTTCATCATTGTGCTGATATCTTTTTCAGTTTGTTTATGCTACTTCCAACTTGGAATAAATTGATATTGTTCAGCTTAGGAGAGACCTGTAGTATTAAACAGGTTAATCAGAGCTTTTTATGTAATTTCTGTTGTTCCTTATAAATAAGCTGAATTCAGAGCTTGGAAGAATCTGTCTGTGTGCAGCCAGACACTGTCATCCTAGAGGGAGTGGCCACTAGTAAATCTCTGCCTCACAGTCAGGCATCCCACTCTCCATCCCACATCACTCTTACACATATGCTGTACCTCACCACTCTTCCCTTCCATCTCATCCTTGGTCTCTCTCTCCCCATTTGTCCCTCCACCTCACTAACAGAAACACTTTTAATCTCACTTTCCATTCTCTCCACTTGAGCAAAGTATCTCAGGAATTTAGGTAAGAAAAACAAAAGTAATTAAGAGAAGGGATTAATGTGAATCTTTTTGTTGTAGTTTCTGATAGGAAGTAATTAACTGGTTTTGGCACTTGCTTTAGCTTATAATCCATAGAAAACACTAGCTGTACCATGCCCAACATCAGTATGAGGATTCCTAAAGATGACGATGGCATCATTTGATTTTTTGCTTACTTCTTTAAGTAATTAAACCATATTAATAATTTCACCTTCTCCCCTTAGAGGCTAAGATACGAGTATATGTGTGTGTGTGTGTGTGTGTGTGTGTGTGTGTGTGTGTGTGTAGATGAGTACTTTGGTGAGTGTGTCATCTTGTCTCGGCTACCCCCCCCTGGGGGGAAAAGCATAGGTATATAGATAGATGGATATAATTAATTATCTTCCCTCCCCTTCCAGCAGAGCCTGACGTGCCAACTGTGTGGAGCCACCATTAAGCATATCGCCAACTTCCGACGCCACATGAAGCAGCACCTCAACCCTCGCCGCTTCCCCTGCCAGTGGTGCTCGGCAGCCTTTGGACGCAAGGACAACCTCAAGACTCACACTCGGTATGTCTGGCAGCTTGGGAGGATGGACTGTTATTACATTACCATACTACCGGTGCTGGAGAGGGATGCATTCACACAAGGACACTAGTATAATGGGGTGTCTCCACTGCCCAGTTATACTCAACAGATACCTCTCATCTCCCTCCCTGTCCACTGAGAGGAAGATGTGGACTGCAAGAGAAAGGCAGAAGCATTCTACAGCTTACCAGGTTTATGTTCAGATGAGCTTGAGGCCACAACAACAAGACAGTAGTAGTGGCTCAGGGATTATTCTTCCATATCAGTGTTTGCCAAGCTAATGTTGAGTTAGATTTAAGATGAATTCAGCCCTCAGATTGGTCCAGATATTGTACAGCAGTAATCATTTGTGATGAGTAAGCAGGACTGTAATATGGGCTTAGTGAATTGTCTACACATTTTTCAAGATATTTACAGTGCCTTGTTTAATCTCACACCCGGTAACTACAGAAAACCTGGCATTGTATTAGCAGGCTGCCAGCCTGTGTCAGACATCTGCAGACCAGGATGAAAAACACTTTATTTTGAGGAGGCAATTCAGAAGCATGAAACTGGATGAGGTGACTGATACTGTATGTTGACAATAGTGGCCAAGTTACTCAATGCTACTGGTAATTTAGATGTGAATATGGTATTTCATTTGTTGAACTCAGTTGTAGAAGAAGAAAAATGATGAAAGACTGGTTGAAGATTGTGAATGTGATTGTGTAGAAAGGTGATGTAGTGGAAGGGGAGTTACTGAGGGTTGAAACTTACAGATCAGACAATGTAAGTTATGGAAAAGGTCATTGAGAGCATGATATAAAAAAGTGGCCCCTGTACAGTATAAATGAAATGCAGTTTGGTTTTATGCTAGGAAGTAGCACAACTAATGCAGTAGTCATTGTCTGAAAGTGGCAAGAGACATACCTCAGTTTGAATTGAAAGCTTTTATTAATGTGTATTGATTTGGAGAGAGATTTTACAGAGCCCTAAGGGTGGTGGTAAAATAGGCTATGAGAAAGCTGTATATTGATAACCGGATCATTCAATAGGTGATGAAATTGTGTGAAGGGCCAGCTACATCTGTAAGGGTGAATGAAGAGTTAAATTCTCAGTCAGTGGTCTGCATCAGGGTTCAGTGCTGAGACCATTGCTGTTGACCTTGGCGCTTGAAGCATTGTTGAGGGAGTTTACAGTAGAAGTGACCTGATGATTTAGCTTTGGTTGCTGAAATCATGGAGGAGGTCAGAGAGAAAAGAGGTGGAGGGATGGGATGGAAGCTTAGAGGCTGAAAATTAGTACTGGCAAAACAGGGGTCATGTTTGATGGATGTGAGGTGGTAATGTTGTGGAACAGGGTGTGTGACCTTGTCCTGTATGTAAAAAAGGAGTTAAGAGGAATTTTCATCTGTGTATAATGCATAATAGATGTGGCCACAAATCATGACATTCTGTTAGAGGTAGAGTTTAGCATGTGAGATATTTTCAATGTGTGATACCGTACATACTGGTATCCAGGCTGTGTATAATAGAAAGGAACGTGTCATTTGGGGAGACAGCCAGTTTGAATCAATGGAGGAGTTTTTTTTGTCTGGGGGACCTGTTAAGTGCGGGGAGAAGAGCAGAGGTTAGCTTCATCACCAGAATAAATGCAAGAACTGTTGCCTTTCCTGACAATGAAGGGGCTCTCATTTTATGCCAAGAGTGCTTTCCTCAGAGCAAATATTTGTGAAATGTGTTATGCTGTATGGCATTGAGATTTAGCCTCTAAGAGGGTGTGTGCAGATTGGAGTGCACGGAAACAAGAATGTTGAATTGAATGAGTATGTTTTCAGTGAGTGACAGAACTGAAAATAGCCTTCTGCAAAAGATTTTTGGCAAATGAACTATGAGAGAGGTGATGCAGACTTTAGATTGAGATGGTTATTAGACATGCTGAGAGAAGAAAGTAAATGACTGGGTGTGGAGGGTTGTAGGTGTGAATTTGGAGGGAAGAATACCCAGAGGCAGAACAAGGAAGATGTGGGATGAGGTCCTGCATGGAGACCTCTAGGCTTGGGGATTGAATAGGGAAGTGGATGAAGATCGTGACACATGGAGAGCAGTCATTGATTGAAAGCACCAGCTTGTGCTAGCATTGTCAATGGTCTCTACACATGCACACTTGACAGAGCTTCATGAACTTTGTAGGTTATGACGCAATATGTTAATGGGATATTATTGTCTAAGATAATGTTGATCTTGGTCTTGCATTTCCCCTTTTTTGCTTTTGCCATGTGTCTTCTTAATACTAGATATACCCCCTGCAGAAAGCACCACCCAGCGGAAATTGAGGCACAAGAGGCAGGTGGCATGACAGTTGGGAGTGGCGGGCGGTCAGATCCTGGAGAGACCGAAGGACGAGGGCGGGGTGGTCTTAATGGTCTTGAGGCTCGACCAGGTGAGGAGGAAGAGGAGGGGGCTGGTGGGGAGGACTCGTCAGACCACAACGAAGGGCTGGTGATTGCTGAGGACACTGATGAGGATGAGGAAGAAGAAGATGACTCTCCCAGCCACACTGACGATGCGCAGTAGCTGACGTGAGCGCCATCGTCGGCTGCACCACGACAGTATTGTGGTTTGACAGCTGGTTGGTACCCTTTATGTCCCACCTGACATGGATGACATCTGTTTGGGGTTAGTCATGAGTTGTGTGTCAAGTTGTCAGCTGGTTTGTACCCCTGACATGGCTGACATTTGTGTGTTGGGTCAGTCATGAGTTGTACTGTAGAGTCATCAGCTGGTTGGTACCGGTACCCCTTATATCCGAGATGGCTGACATCTTTGTGTTGGGTCAGTCGTGAGTTATATTTTAAAGTTCTCAGCTGGTTGGTACCTCCTTACAGCCCACCTGATATAGCTGACATCTGTGTGTTGGGTCAGTCAAGTTGTATGTTGAGTCGTCAGTTGTTTGGTCAATTTCAATAATAATCCACTGCCATTCATACAGCGTACAGTGGCTGGGCAGCTCATCGATATAGGTTTGGTTATTCGATGTAGTCATTTGTTGGGTTGAGGAAAGACAAGACCATTCATAGTCTAAGGCCAAAGTCTTACTGCTGCCAACATTGACAACGTAGTCCTTAGCTGATTCTCATTTAATGGCCCTGGTGGCAGTTTGCTGCGATTTGTGGTCGTGTTGTAGGTGACTTTAGATATTTTGTAACACCTTTATCTTATCGATACTCTCTGCACATTACATCTCAATATCCTCTCGTATGTAAATGATACAAACACTGTCAATATTAAAACAACATTAATAATGTACAAGAGAATGTTAAGGTGTAATAGTGGTATATTCTGCTTATTACATTTCAATATCCTCTTGTTTATTATTGATAAAAACTTTGTCAATATTAAAATTATATGAATACCATACTAGAGAATGGTAAGTTGTAACATGCAAAATAAATCATTAAGAAAGAGGTGTTATGAAATCTCCAAGGCCAGCTAGAAATGCGGCTCTAAGTGACTGCTCAAGTCGTGATGAATTTCGTGATTAATAATTGAACATTGAAGATGTGAACAAATGAAAAAAGTTGATATAGGGTCTGCAGCCTTAGGCCTTCATAATAATAATAACAATAATAATTGTGTATTTTGGATGTAGTTGAGAGTTTTTATAAGGATAAATTTACCAGTGCCTAAAAGTTAGACAGAGGCAGACATTAAAAGTTTGTTTCAAGTAACCCCTTCAGTCTGGTGATATGTTTATTTTATTCTTGCTAGCCTCACGTGATTTTATTCAGCCTAGGGAAAGACATCAGTTTGTGGAGGGGTTAATGGAGACTGTTTCTAATCCCATCACAAGAAATTGCCTCTCAAAAGCTTAACAAAATCCCCTGGAGGCAGCAAGAATAAAATGAAAATCAGATCCTCAGGCTGAAAGGGTTACTATCTAATTGTTTTCTATCAACTGACAATATGAGAAATGCCTTACAATGTTCAATGCTAGAGTTAACTCGTACTAATGACTTATATATGCAACTAAATTTGTGAGAAGCCTTGCCGCGTTGCTCATATCAGTAAAGCAAGTAGTCGAGAGATTTTTTGCATCGTTTTTTGATAATGTGTACTGGTCGTCTTCAGATGCATTAATATTGATGGTAGATTTTTTTGGTACCTTGTAGTGTCTAGTCAGAAAGAAATAAGTAACATTGATTAACCTTTTTTCTTTGTGTGTGCGCATGTGTGTGCATTGATGCGTCTGGTGTGGGCATGTGTGTTTTTTATGCGTAGGGTTGTCAGAGCTGCAATAAATAGTCTAGTCCCACGAGATGTTTTCCCACGATTGTTTACCCGTGTGTCTACGTCTTCTCTTCTGCGTGTCAGATTAAGTCTCATCATGCTTAACCCCTTCAGCCCGAAGATGTAATTTTCATTTTATTCTTGCCACCACCAGACAGCACCCCACAAGCCTGATGGGGCAGTAAAAGATTGGTTGGTAGCATTGATGGATGGATAAACTACCACGCTATTCATGTGGGAGGGAGAGTTTTTGAGATGGAGGGATTAGACATAGCATTCATTACTCCCTTCATTACTAAATATTGAATCATTCATTATCCCCTTCATTACTGTATATTTAATCATTCATTACTTCCTTCATTACTGAAGGTTAAAGCATTCAGTACACCTTTAATTACTAAAGGTCCATCCTAAGCTGTGTAAAATCACCTGGAGATGACATTTATTATTGTTACTCCATCACTGGAGAATTTTATTTAGCTGATGGGAGACTTCTTCAAGATGGAAGGATTAGATTTAACATTGATTCATCCCATTCTGGCTAGAGATCCATCCCAAATTGAGCAAAACTGTCTGGAGGTGGCTGGAAAAATAATAGGAAATCCATCATCGCTCTGAAGGGATCAACTTGCCATTGCGTTGTTTTGCCACCGGTGATTTTGGTGTCAGTAACACTTGAAGCTTTGTGTATGAGAGGACAGATTATATTTCTACCTAAATGCCTATCCTGTGCCCTCTATCCATTACCATACAGAGTGCTTTATGGTAATTTAAATGTAGAAGGTAGTTGACTCGTAGATACTGTATACCCATTTAATGTGAAGTTTTAGAGAGGATGAATGTGCAGTCAGGGACAAAATTTCACCTATTCCACTGTGCTTATATCATGTCCATCATTTTTCTCCCTGATGTATGATGTAAGAGGGAACCATATCTGGGTAGAGAAACATATCAGGCCCCTCTCAACTTAGCAATATTAGCCAATGAAGGAAAGTGAGAAGTAGGTGAAATATTAGGCAAATTTTTTTTTCCCCGACTGCCCATCTCAAGTTCCGGTGATGAGCGGTGGAGGATGGGGGGTATAAATGGGAGTTGTGATCATAATGCTTGTGCCTGAAATTTATTAAACTCTCCTGAAACTCTCCTTCATTGGAGTCACAGTATCAGGAATGATGCTGCTGCTCCACTAGTCACACCAGTACAGTAAATAGAACAGTATATTTATGTATTTGCTTACTAACCACTAGCATGACTTTCTTCCACCAAAGAAATCTTAAGTCATAATTATCATAGCTGGATGAATGTTATGCCAAAAACTCTAGTCTCATTATTTCAGATATATATATCATAATACTGTACAATACTGATGTACTTAAAGTACTTTCATTACTATATCTACCTTGTAGGCAAGCACTGTACTTAATGTAGGAAAGTGGGAAAATCATGGCCTGATTATAAACTTGCTGGGCATCATGATTAACTAACATTTGTATTTATATTGTTTATTTATTTATATGAAAGTTCCTAGGAATCTGCACATGCAGAAGGCTTGGTAATTAAGTGATGATCTAGTCTCACATATCATTAACATACCAACTTAATCGTAGTCTGATTCTGTAATCACAGTTTATGTGAGGGTTGCTTTGTGCACTTTACAGTAAAACTGTAAACTGAAGATTCAGAGCCATGAAAAACTCTCTCCTTATGTATGTCTCTGTTGAGATACAGTGTGACCTCACAGTTTTTATATTGAGATCTCTATTGATCCAAACACCAAAGTGGCCTCCAAGCAAGTACAGCTTACAACTGAACCAAGTTAGAAAGATGTGTTCTATTTCAAAATAACCACTGAATCCCACCTTTTTACTCTGACAAGACATATTGACTGGAAAGAAGGCACTTGAGGTGTTGAAGCCTATATCCGACTTAAGTGGGACTTCCATTGACTATTGCTCAGTGTCAGAAATATGAGGACCTGTTTTGTAATAAAATTTAGAAAAATGCAGAATTTAAGCCTGTATTCTTGCCACCTAAGGATGCTCATCATAACCTCTTTCTTTCCCATTTAGCTTTGCAGATGGCAGTTGATATTCTATATGTTATTTACGCAGTTGTATCATTATTATAATGCCAGAAATATCGTACAAGAAATTGACGAGGTGTTGTATGCAAAAATAAATAACGAAGAAAGAGTGCTAGAAAGCGTCCTTAGCTGATAAGAATACAGGCCGTTGAGAGCTGTCAGTTTATAGTAGGACTGGCCTTGTAATCACAGCATCTAGTGAAATAAGATCTACAGCAAGTCCTTGGTATATGTCACTTTTTTTTGCTTTCTCTTTCTCCACTAAATTAATGAAACCATAACACTTCAGCTAAACTGATTTGGCAGTTTCCCAGTTTACAGCATAAAACGTTTGGAACACATCGATATACAGTACTTTGGAACACATACCCAGCATATATCAAGGACTTCTTGAATTGTAAGTGTATTTGACATATCAGTGTCTCGGTGAGGATTACATTTTGAGTCTTTTACCCTCAGGATGTATTTTCGTTAGCTGCATACAGTAAAATTTTCTCTCACTGGGCAGTATGAAATAAAAAAGAATGCCATGGGTTGTATAGTTAAGATTAGGTAGATGTTCAGCTGATTTACCAGGTTAAGTGGTCAGTTACCATAAAACTGTTGGTAAAAAGATCATCATTTGAGTTGTTTTGTCCTGTTTATTGTGATTTTTATCCTAATTAAAAAATCTAAAAGCTTGTGGCCTTCTGAACTATGATTCAGCTTCTGTAATTTATGTTCTCCTTTTATTTATTTTGTGCAGTTTTAACCCTTCATGGCGTAATATGTAGGTCCATCCATCCATCCATTGCCAGACGCCATGTATCCCAAATGGGGTGGCCAAGGGCTTAGAGTTAATTGTTTTACAGGGAGGGGCACTAATCCTCCACCAACCCCACTTGACACGTAGGGATGCCAACAGCATCTGGTGTTCCCAGGCGGTCACCCATCCAAGTACTAACCAGACCCAATGTTGTAGGTACTGACTAAATTTGTGGATCCATTAAAAAAAAAACACCAGCAATTTTAAGGCACTCCAGAAAATATAACAAACTGTGGTTTTAATGTTGTCATCATTCACTGTATTCTTCGTCATGTGCCGAGACTAACTTAAAGACCGACAGTTGTTTCCTCCCAAACTTCAGCCTATGGCTGTTGAGTCCAACTGTTACAGATTTTTTATGAATGGAGGATGCCAGTAATCTGGTGTATGGATTTTTTTTTTTTTCTGTTAATTTAAAAATAATCTGAAGGGTTACTGCTTAAATGTTAATATTTTCTTTTCTGATTTTTAGTGTAATACTGAATTTATTGATGTATTTCTTATTTATAACCTCATTGCATCCTTTGGTGGCAAAAAAGCTGAGGATAATGAAGGTGATGGTCCCTTATTTAATTATTATAAGTAGCCTTGGACCCCAACTCCTTAAAGGGGATATGGAATTGGCTATTACCGTTTTTGTATTTGCTCATGTCATGGGTCATAGATATGCACCATTTTTTCAGTCCAAATTAAAGTTTTCCTTTTAAAATCTGCAAGGCCTGATTAATTTAAGGTTCTCATATGATTTATGAATTACAAATACAGTAGTTTGTACAGAGTAGAATTTATAGTGTTTCTGTTGTCAAATTATCTCTTGTGAAAAATGTGTCAATATAGTTCGATTAATTAACTATCCCCGCTGTAATTCCTCCAAATTGTTCATACTGTTGAGCATCATTCAGCCTTAAATCAGCCAGTGACAAATGGAAATACGTATTAATTTCAGGTGCAGAGTATTAAAACAAAATAAGAAATCTGATTACAAATAAGCAGTGGTATCTTTATTTAGTACTTACTGATGATTTCATTTATTTACTTATTTAGTGCCATTTATTTTATATATACCAGTATATAAATTTATTTATTTAACTAAGAGTGATGAAGGCCAAAATATAACATGACATGGTAATCAAAAGAAACACTGATGTGCCACCTTATACTACACTAGATCACCATATCACTGCTAAATTCCACCATTTCAGGTCTTCCTTTTATACTCCATTAATATATTTTTCTCTGTTGTTCCTAGTCTTACCTCTCCTTGTTCTGTTATTTTTCCACTTCTTTCACAGTCGTCTTCTCCTCCCTAACCTTCATGTTGTAGCACTTCCAGGCCTCGGTTCCTCATGTAATCTTCAGCCTTTCACCGTATTCTCAGTCTGCTGTCCCTTTTCTCCCATCTGCTTCACCCTCCACCACTGCAAGACTATCTCCACCTTATTTTCAGTCTTCCTCTTCTTACTTCTCCCATCAGCCTCACTCTCCACCACTCTCCATCTTTTCACATGATCTCTGTGTCCATTTCTTTATTCTTATGTAATGTTCAGTTATACACTCTTTGTTAATGGAATGTAGAATGGAGTACCAGGTACATGAGTTAGGCTTGGCGTGGTGGAGTGAGTAGTGATGAATGGTGATCCACTTGAAGGCCACCCTGGATAAACTCTAGGCTTAGGCATCTGGCCATAGAGATAGCTAGCTAAGTAGTGCAGTTTTCAATAGCAGAGGCTGGATTATTTTTTTTTTTTATAGCTGTAACCAACATATCCAAACCAAGTGACCAATATTGTGCCATTTTTAACCAATACCATAGTGCAAATAGTAAAAAATTTTAAAAGGAGAGGGTATATTTTCCTCCTTGTTATGTACTGTAGTGAGAAAAGTTGAAACATTTTCAGAAGCGGTATTTTTCTCCTTATACTGTTACCATAGTGAGAGAAGTAGGAATGTCTAGAAGGGAATTGCTTTATTTTCTTCCCGTAATTTATTGTCATCGGGAAAGTAGAAACATTTTAGAGATAAATTATAATAGTCTCCCTGTAATTTATTTTAGTGAGAAAAGTAGAGGCAGGTTTAATGGAGGTTATATATATTTTTCTCCTAATGGAATACTGTAGTGAGAAGAGTATGCAGATTTTAGGGAGATCAAATTTTAAGGGAGATGATATATTTTTCTCCTTATATACTGTAGTGAGGAAAGTAGATACCTTTTAGGGAGTGAATGCTTTTTCTCCCTGTATTTTATAGTCATGGTATTTTGCTAGCGACCTGTTTGCTCACCTATGATACTAAGGTAGTGGAGGTGTAGCGTAGTGTGATGCTGTAGTGTCCCAAATGTGTCAAAGATGAAAAGAGGTGCCATGCTGGGAGCTTGTACTTGGTGGCATAGCTGCATGGGGGATATTTTTGCCCCAAGTTTGAAATTCCATGTTGTGAAACTCGCAGTGTTTTGTAAATCTTGTACATTTTCAACTCCTCCTGCATTGGGCACCTTAAAAGCATTTAGTCTTAGTAGCCATGTAATTGATTCGAAGTTGAATTGACACACCTACATAGTGGACCTATTGGGCACCACCTTCCTACAAGAGGGCTTGGCCCCATCTTGGCTCCCCCCCCACCTCCATTTGTGGGGGGCTTAGCTATGTCACCATTACTGCTGTGTTCAGAAAGGGAGGGATGAAAATGTAGATTTGTAATCATTCATACTTTAATTATTCTGTTGTTTTCTCTGCTGTTTTAGAAAGAGGTTTGAAAATGTAGTGCTGGAATCATTTACCTGTATATTGTTGCAGTGTTATGTTGTGATATCAGTACTTGTTTGCAGGAGATATTTGTTGTATTTTTCACTGGAGATTGAAAATTCCAGTACATGCCCTAGCATGGCAGTGGCTAGTGTTCTGGCTTTGTGTCCTGAATGCCAAGGCTCAGGTCCTGATAGTGTTGTCTCTGGTTTCAGCCCATGTCAGCTGTGCCAGATATTGAATGCAGGAAGAATTATATGATAAATTAGGAAAATGACATTAAGGAATTTTTTCAATTTGTTTTATTGAAATTGCATACAGAAATAGCATATACAGTATTATGCATTCTGAGATACAGTGGTGTACTGTATAAACTCCATACTATACAATATTTTGTTTACATACATGGAACATATTATCAGGCAGAATAGAGATTGATGTATACTGTAATTGCAGTTGATCAGTAACTTTATATAGTGGTCCTATGTTGTCACAATCAAAAGTTTGCTGACACCTCTCTACATTAAATATTTAGCCTATATGTGATAACAATATGAAGCATACAACAAAAGTGTCCCCTGTGAGAAGGAAGGATACTCTGATGTTGGATGAATAACGAGATACTGTGTGTGGCAGGCAAAGTACACTGCTGGGAGGGGATTGTCAGCAAACTTGGTCATGGTAGTATGGTATATATGATGAAAGAAGCATCCATCATATATCTGTGGATCCTTCAGCAACCATTTGTAGAAGTAGGAGGGCCATTCCCAATAATTATGAGATGTGAATGTATTTTTAAAACTGTGTGTGGCAGCATTGATGAGACTATCTTTCCCTGGACACCACAAATATGCAAGCTTTAAGCAGATGCAGAGTTTGTGTGTGCATTTTTTGTGTTTTCATTAACTGTAGGTGTACATAGATGTTTTTTCCTGTGTGTGTCTGTGTGTGTGTTCTTGTCATTTTTCTGTTTGTCCTCCCAATACCTGCAGCTCTGGATGTGCCTTAAACTATTTTTTGAGACTCTTTGGGTCGTATTATTGTTGGCTTAGGAGGCTGTCTAACACCACCTCTGTACCAGTTTATTTCTGCATATGGCTCATTGATATTGTTGCGTCTTTTAATGGTTCACTCAAACAACTTGGAATAATACAAGCCCAAACATGGAAAAAATTCAGAAAGTACAAAACAATGCTGTAAGAATAATAATGGTATTCTTATACAGTTTCTAAAGGCCACAGATATCAGTTGCTTGTACCAAGAAACAAAAGTACAGTACTCCCAATTGAGGACCACATGAACATGAGAGGCACATATTTCATGACCTCAGCACATGATCCATCCTACCCATGTAACTTTATTTTGTACTAACTCTACCACAAGGAAACCAAAAGTCAACTTCTCAACATTACACAGAATGCCTGAACAACATTCCTCATCCACCCAACACAGCACTTCATGTGCATTTACACAGGCATAACTACTGCAACCATGCAAAACATCCATCTAGACAACATCCTTCAAGAACCTCCACCTACCTCGTCAAAAACTACCCTTCTCAGAGGGGCACAGAGACACCTGCTTAGATTGCAATGCACCCACCACCCTTCCCTGCCTCAGTGTCAACACAAACAAAGAATTCACAAAGAATCCACACTGACTTCACTGTAATGCAGCCCCCCTACACCACAGCACACTTATTTCTCACCTCATGCACCTCACTTTCACAACACAGACAGTCTTTGAACATAAACAAAAAAAATTATGGGAGAGCCTAGCTGAAGTGGTCAGTTTCCTGCAGTCAATTGGGTTCATGCCAGGATGAGCCTGGAGCCACAGAAACAACAGCAGCAGTAATGGACAGCATAGTGTAATTGTACAAATGATACGGACAAGAATGTACGTGTACCATATGCCTGTACAACAATGAACTGGTAAGGGAGAAGTGCTTGATAGCCTCCCAGTCTGACAAGAATATGACCCTTTGTCCTTAGCTATGTAGGAGCTGCTGGAATAACTTATGTGACCTGCAATTTTCAGCCTTAGGTGGGGTACGCGTAAGGATCATAATTGAGTGCCACGATTGCCGGTCGGGGACTGGGTTGGATATCAGCAGAGAGAATGCTCACAGACATCCTGCTTTTGTATACTTTTCTTTCACCTCATTATTGCACTTGAATTTAATCTATGTAGTTGAATTTTCTACTGTTTATTTTATGTTTTTGTCATGTGGTGTACAATGTCTTTATGAATTTATAGTTATGATTAAACTTTGCTAGTTTGCTTGATGCTTTATGAAGGAAAAATATTGATATCCAGACATTTATGGTATCCAATTGTCTGCTTGATACTATCATGACCAAAGGTTCTCTTGACACTTCTCTGCCAGCAGTGGTGATTGATAGTTACATGAAATACTTTAATGCAATAGCAATATGAGGGACACAGAAAGTAATAATAATAATAATAATAAAAATGATGAGAAGGGGAGGAATGGGAAGTAAGAAAAGGAGGACACAGTGCTGGTAGGGGATTGTTGGTAAACTTTTGCTCAAGATAATACAAAATACATGTGTGGACTGCATGCACATATCTCACAACTGCTGTGTACTTATATCAACAGTATTATCCCCTTTTCAGCAATATATATATATATATATATATATATATATATATATATATATGTATATATGTACTCTTATTTTTCATTTATGAGGTGAGAGGCAAGCACACAAAAGTTGCTGATGTTTAGTCTTTCATGTTCGGTGAGGAAAGTTGTGGTCATTTCCATTGGTGATGGATTTTTGAAGAACCAGATGCAGCAAAATCCTCATTATATGTCGACTAACCCCCCTTTTCTTCTGTTAATTTTGCGGTAAATTATGGAAGTATTTGCACTCAACCACTTCATGACAATGGCATTCATTTAATGTATGCGTGCTTCAGATGATTTTATTTATTTTAGGGGGACCTCTACTAGCAGAGGTTTTAATGCTTCATCTGACCCCTAAAGCCTGAAAATTTTCTTTGAAGCTGAATAAAATAATCTGGAGACATCAAGAATAAAATTTGAAATGTCACTGGACTGCAACAGTTACAAGCATTATAAAAGCATCGTAGGCCAATTTGCTGGTTCCCTCAGTTTGCAGCACCAGATAAAAGAGAAACTATTATGATGTTTTGGAATATATACCCATGATGTATAATGAGGATGACCTGCAGAAGATGTGGTATTTTTCCAGAGGCTTCCTGACTATAGTGATTTTACTCTTATTTTAAAAAGAAAAAATTTTCTGTAGTAGAGTAGATCTTTTTGCTGTAATAGTTGTCAGTGTGTGAATTTTTTTTTTCTTCTTTTTTGTAACTCACCCATGCCTTAGCTACATGGACCTGTATAGTAACAAAATGTGTGGTGAACCTTACTGCTCAGTGTCTCTGCCCCAAGGCATCATGTTTGCCTTCAGTGGTTTGCTCTCGAGTCAGGTCTCTGCTCACCTTCTGATCCTACCCTGGCTTGGAAGGAGTCATTACTGAGGTTTCATACTGAACAAAGTTTAAAGGTATCTTATACTTTTTTATCTTATTACTGAAAGCCTTTTAAAAATTTTCCTTTCAAGAGAAAGAAAATGATTTTTTTTTTTTTCTTTTTTCAAAAATTAAAAGTACCCACAGTTTAGAGCCTGCAAAACTTGTTCCTTTCAGTTTAGATTGAACAAAAAAGAAACCCAGATCTAAGATTAGTTCATTTTGAATACCTGCCATAATGGGGAAGGAATGCAAGAAGACAACTTAAACGAAATGATAATTCAAAAGACAGTAGTAGATTAAGTGAGAACAGACAGCTTGAAGGGATTCAGGAAGAGAAGAGTTGATGAGACAAGAACCTTTGACCCCACCGTGTATACACTGCACCAGTAACAGTGTCAGTGCAAATGGATCCTCACATAGTCTAGCAAGGTTTCAAACTACCACTTAAACACGGGATGACAAACTTTCATTGAGGTTAAAACCCTTGTTGCAATCGTCCTCCAGCCACGGGTAAGAGAGCTAGAGGATGGGCAGAAGCTACAACTCATGGGTGTACAAGCGGAGATTCTGAACCCTTTCCTTTGATTCTGTTTTGTACTCCTGACAATGGCTCAAGTTGAAGAAATGACCTTTACACTTTTCATAGAGCTTTTTCCAAGAGACCTGTAATGTATAGCTATTTTTCCATAATGTAGTAGTGTGTGATAAATAATGCCTGGACTCCTTTTTAAAAATGTAGCTTTAACACAAATTTTTAAAAAGACTAATGATGATAGTTTTTACATAATACAAAGTACTTTTTTTTTTTTCTCTGTGTGTGTAGCACGCGAGGGTTGATGACGTAGCTGTGTGTAGGTTAGTGGTAGGTTCGCATTCCGGTAATTGTCGCAACTTGTGCGCCTCAAGCTTCCAGGGACCAAGGTTATCAAATGCATTGCTCTACTCAAGGCAAGTGAAGTCAGAGGAGTGAAATTACAGCAGTGGAAAATGACAAAAAAGAATCAGGAAAGGATGGTCTTGGAATTTAATTGGTAGATAATAAAATGGAAGCAGGATTCTCATAGAATATATTTCAGTTGGAGTATAATAGTGGAGATATAATTAAGAAAATGCTTATCTCAATTTCAGCAGAGTCAGAGAATAGAGATGAAATATAGTTAATAGATAATAAAGTAAATTGGGGTGAGTTTACAATATATACTGAAGACATTGTGTGTATACCACGTTAAAGAATTTTCACTTGAAGAAAAAATTTTTGTGTGATGTGTGCCAGGAATGAGACTGTGATATACTTTTTGGCATTAGACCAGCCATTGTAGAGTACTTGACACTTCTACACTACTACCCCACACCAAATATAACACACAAATGTAAAACTGCTACACCTGACAGTGCCATATTTCTCATGTCCACACCATATATAGCCACATCACACACTACCATATCATACACTGCTACAGCACATAATACCACTCCTCACCACAAACTACCACACCTCACACTACTGTACTGTACCACACCCTACATAGCAGCACCTCTTTTGTCATACTTTACCAAGATATTCAGACACCCATTATAGTCGTTGTATCTTATTTTCAAGTATTGGGGAACACCAAGATCATATACCTAACCTAATTTGAACATGTCATTTATGTGTTTGTCTATTTATTTATTTTTTTATCACATATGATGACCAAACACTTTATAACCAATCCTGAGTTAATGTTAAAGTGGAAAATGTGACAGAACAATATGATTCCTGATCTACCTGAATGAATATTACGGTTAAAAATATAACACGTGTGGAGACCTGTTAACTTGGAAAGCTAAATGATTTCTGATAATAGGGCCAAATGGGTGTTAAGATTGCCCCAGTTGGAGTGATGGTTTATCCAGTTGCATAGGTTTAATTCTCAAGAGGTGACTGGAAGAGCATAGACCATGTAATGCCATCGAGGGAAGTATCAGTCAGTCACCTACCCTTCAGTGTCCTAGACTACAATAGCCTTGCTTTGGGTGGCTTTTTTTTTTTTTAAAGGAAGAAGGAACCAGTGGCCAGAAGCTTGAAGGATTGTTCCCTCCAAGAAAAAATAAAAACAGTAACAGAGAGCCATATTCAAGATCCGTTCATTTTGAGATGCTTGGACATGCTGCATTATTGGGACGTAAGATCCTCTGTGAATACTTTTGGTCTTAAGTAGAGCATTTGTCTGATACCCATAGGCCCGGGACAGATCCAGTTGGCTCAAGACTTGTGGAAAGCGGTCGTTTGGATCACAGGACAATCCAAAGAAATCTTTTATCTTAGAAATCTATATTCTTCATAATTTTTTGGGGGGAGGGAGATGGGGAATTGGGAGAGAGTGCAGAATACGTGTGTTTTGCTGTATAATATTTTAACGTAGGATAAGATTGGCAAGGTCCTGTACTGTATTATACATTACAGTAAGTTCTCATCATAAGTGGCCATTTTTGACATTCATTTTTACAGTGTACTAAAAATTACTTCTTAGTCCCCTCAGTCTGAATTTTTTTCTTTCTTTTCTTAAACTAAATCTTCCCATCACCAGATAACTGTATTCAGCTTTGGAGTGATTTTACAAACTGGAGGAGTTAATTGTAGCCTTCATGATCTCTTTCAGTACAAGGGGCCTTTTATAGTTTGAATAAAATCTTCTAACAGTGACAGTAATAAAATATAAAATACTTTACTGTACTGTAGATCACCAGATTGAAGAGTGTGACCTGTCTAATTTGAGGACATCTTTTTCATTTTAGTCAGATCACCCACAGATGATTTCACTAAGCTTATTGGAGATATCTTGTAGTGAAGCAGTTAATGAAGGCTCTTTCTTATTCTTCATTCAAAATCTCTCTCGTAAGCTGAATGAAAGCAATGCTGTGAAGCATTTATTTAGGGTGATACCTAATCCTTTTTATTCAAAACCATTCTCGTAAGCTGAATGAAAAAAACAGTAAAATAATCATAAATATATTATTGGAGTGAAGGAGTTCCATGTTACCTATAAACCTAATTTGCCAGTTCCCCAAAAATTGGCAGTACAGATTATATGAAAAAATTTGTGATATTACGGACCACAAGGCTTATAATGAGGACTGACTGTGTACCTGTGTTTGTTGATGTTTCCAGCTCACCCCAGACCAGAGATCCAAATTTTTCAGCAGAGAAATAATCATACAGCAAGCAAACAGTTAAAAAAAAATATAAATATATTCCCCACAGTAGGTTTATGAAGTTTCAAAAAGCCAATTAATGAGAGAAGTATCCTACAAACACTAAAAAAATTTCCCCACTACAGGGTAACAAATTTTCAGAAACCCATTTGATGTGAGACATATCCTACAACAGTTAAATATTCCCCCTAATAGGTTTATGAAGAAAGAGCAGCTTGATATGAGTTTTTACGTAGAGTGATTAATTGTAGTCAACACTGATCTCTGAATTTTTAGCAATTTTTACCTGATCCCTGAAGTGCCATCATTGAATTGTTCTGTATGACAGTGTTACTGAGTTGGTGATTTGCATATACGTATTATTGTATGTGTAACATGTATTGTGCAGTAAGTTCTCACTATAAGTATCCTATATTCATTTTTTTTTTTTTAACCCCTTCAGTGTGAGAATGTGATTACATGTATTAGATTATTCTTGCAGCTGCTAGATTGTTTTGCTTAGAACATCCTGGCAGTAAAGGGGCTATTGAAGAATGTAACCTAGTTTCTCTTAAGCTTAATAAAATCACCAAGAGATACGAAAAATTTAATAATAAATCATCCGACTGAAGGGGTTAAGCCCACGTTAGATCACAGAAAAATCATCACTTAAAATTCGATTGTTATGTCTATGAAGGTAATTTGCAAGTTGCCCATTATTTACAGCACTAGTTCTATTGCTA
Source organism: Coenobita brevimanus (assembly GCF_032717465.1). Classification (NCBI taxonomy): domain Eukaryota; kingdom Metazoa; phylum Arthropoda; class Malacostraca; order Decapoda; family Coenobitidae; genus Coenobita; species Coenobita brevimanus. Next base: position 2,466,251 of record NC_136980.1, on the reverse strand, counting down.
AAAAGAATAAATAAATACAAATTGTGTTATTATAGAGCACATCTTAAGGTTATAATGAGAGCTGCCTGTATTTATTATTTGACTAATCATGTTAAACTTAATTGATTACTGTAATATTTGTGTCTCTGAGTTGACCGAGACAGAGAGCAGAGCGCCCTGTGATGGCAGTAAGGGACGTGTAAGCATTAACCATCTCCAAAACACCCGCCTTCCACACTCTCGGATACATGGTGGTTTATTGGCGAGAATGACCCAGGTGGAGTGATGGCCTGGCCTGGGATTAATGTCTGAGAGATGATTGGTTTTTCAATCATGTAATGCCATCCAGGGGAATATTTTGCTGCCTTAGTACATCCCAGTGTCCATGACTTATAATTTAATTTAACAGTATATTTTTTTTTCCTTCCTCAGTTCATCTTCTGTATTAAAAAAAAAAAAAAAAAAAAAAAAATAGCCTCATATGTAAGCAGCCCAACAGAACATGGGAAAAAAACCTGATTATGTAAAATTAATTGTGCCCTCATAATTTAACAGCGATTTATCAGCTGAAAATAAATTTGCACATAATGTACTGTATTAGAACAAAGTTGAAAAGAAAAATCCCCAAATTAGAGCATTATTTCTGATGATAGATGGATGGATTTCCGATTAAGCACTATCCGAGAGAAGTTGTGGAAGCGGAAGTTTTGGCGGATAATTTTTTGTGTGACCTTTAATAAGCACTGAACCAAACCTAACTTATCCTAGTATAGTGACCTGTCTTTTACCTAGCTCTTTTTTTTTTTTTTTTTTTTTTTTTTTTTTAAATAGTAAGCAGACATAACTTCCAGATGATGATGATGATGGTGATGATTTGCTCAGCTCTTTGATTGGTCTCTTTGTAATACAGTAACTGTACTTATTAAGGTTTTGTTTATTTTATTTTTTATTTTTTATTTTTAGGATTGTTGGGGTAGTGTGTGCATTTGTGTGTTTCCTGGTGCAGTCAAGTCATCATTATAAGCAACATGTTTTAATTATTGTTGTTTCCATACTTTTTTTTTTTTATTAACCTCTTTTATCTAGTGACATATTTTTTATTTTATTTCTGCTACCTCTAGGCAACTTAGTTCAGCTTCGAAGAGACTTTTTGAGCTGCAGATCAGATATTGCCTTCATTACCTCATTCAGTGTGCAAGAGATTTCCTACGTTGAATAAAATTATTGGAAGTAGCAGAAGTATGTACAGTACACAAATACATAATGCACCGTAATGGGACTGGTGGGATGAAGACCATCGTAAAACAACAAAAATTGCCCAGTAACCTCTCTAGTCCATTGATGTACAGTCCAATCATTTGTATTTAATAGTGCAGTCTCCAGATTAATTTATTCACCTCTGGAGGGAGTTTTTGGAATGAGTACAATAGTTTGATAGAGCTGTCATTAACCCCTTATATCCATGAGGTCATTCGAAGTTGAGTAAAGTCATCTAAGAGTTGCACAGTAGTAAGGTAGTAGTTACATCCCTAGGTTTATGAAATGTGGACATGAACCATAGGCAGTTGTCCTATTCCTGCTGTCCATCATCCTTCTTTTGGGGGATAGGAAGGGAGATGAGGTGATGTTTGTCTAGTTGATCCACCCTTCCCTCTTAATGCCACCACATGAAGGAATCCCTCTTCAGCACCTGAGAGAAGGAACAATACGCTAAAAATAAAAATAAAAAGGCTGTGTTATTGAAGGGGTCCAGTTTTCATTACTACGGTACTATACCTGTAAAACTGATTTGCCACTTCCCTAGTTTACCATATCAATTCATAGAAAAAATTGTGATATTTTAAAACACACTCTTTGCCTTATAATGATGGCTGACTGTAATGTAGTTGCGTTGTGATTTTTATTTAGATACTACACTTTTTTTTTTTCATCTTAGGGTACAAATGTTTTTTAATGTTAGTTTTGTGCTTACATGCGTTATACTTTGTTTCTCGTTAGATTTTGGCAAAGTGGGGTTCCATCATGGCGGAGATGCATGTATGTTAATTTTAAAAAAATATAAATGGTGAACATGTTAATGCAATTTAATATTTTTTTGTTATTATGACTATTTTTTCTTTTCTTTGTCCCTCCAATCCAATGATTTTTTGTTCTTGCTATCTCCAGATGATTTTATTCCACCCTGTAGAATTTTTGAACTGTAGGGGTTAGATATAGCCCTAATAATTCCTCTTAGTACAAGAGGCCTTTCCCTAGCTGAATAAAATTGTCTGGTAACAGAAAGGATACACCAAAAATGTCACCACCTGATATCAAGAGGTTAACATAATGCTTCAATCTTCCAAGCAACCAGAGTTACCCTTTCCAGTACCTTCATGTTTTGATTTATTTCATTCCTGTTGCTGCCAGATGATTTTATCCAGCTTAGGAGAGACTTGTACCAAAGGGCTTTAGTGTAGAATTTTGTCTGCAAGCCCTTCATTACCAGATGCCTCTCCTGAGATGATGATGATGATTATGATGATTGAAAGTTATCTGATGCAACCTCCTGAGGTAAATAGAATCATTTGGTGGCAACAAGAGTATAGAAATACAGGATGTCATAGTGCTGAAGGGTATAAGGGAAACAGACATTACAGTTTATTATCCGATGCTTTGATATTTTGTGTGATCTACTAAATTTTTAAAAATTAGCTTTGTTCACAATCGAGATTATGTGAATGGATCTTTCATTTTATGCGTTTTTAAAATATATTTAAATCGTAAACCGTACTGCATACTGAAAAAGAAATGTGGCATTGGTGATGATAATGATGAAATTGTTAATTCTCATTAATTTTTTTACATCAGAACATTTTATTTTGTTTGTGGTTTATTAATAAATCATTCTGCAATTATGTTACTGATTGATTCTCTTGTTTTGAAATAGAAGAATAGAGCTGTAATGTTAGACTTATTCAGTTTTGTGCATAGTTTACTAAGAATGATGAGTTTCGGATTTGCCTTGTTCTGTATTGGGAGAAGCACCTGACATCCAGTGTTTATTCATTTCTGTACAATATTTTGAAAAGGAAAAGGTGTGACAAAGATACTGTAGCATTTTGTACCAAGAAGTAGCTCTTTATTCCAGTCTTGTACCTCTGGGAGCTATTTATGAGTGAGAAAAATGTCAGCCCTGCATTGTACTATTATTCCATGTTTATTTTATTATTTGTATCTAGACATCAAGGAAGCTTTATTAACTCCCATGAATTGAGATGATGCCCTTTTCATTTATTCTTGCCGCTACCATATGATTTTTATTTAACTTTGGAAAGGCCTCTTGTGCTGGAGGGGACCATCAAGGCTATACTGCATCTGACTTCTCCAGTTTGAAAAGTCTGACCTGAGCAAAATAAAACCGCCAGGAGATGGCAGGAATGAAATGAAGTTGTCCCCAGGCTCGGTGTATTAATCTTTCGTTCATATTTCCCACCTCCGTTCATTGTGATCCACTTATTGTAATCAGAGGCTGTATTAATGTACTTCACTAGTCAGGATGTATTTAATGTATTCTTTTATATATTATAATACGAGTGTGATGTGTGGCTTCTGTGTCTCATTTTGCCTTACTGTTAGGAAAGAAAAATGGCATTGTTAAATTGCGTGTCTAGAGGTGTACAGTACTATCTCAAAAACACATAAAAATGCCCAGGATGATCTGTGACTGAAGATGACTTGGGACCTGGGGCGAGTCATAAAACACTGCGTGTGATTATCATTGCTGTGACCCCAGGCACATCTGGACTTGAACTCAGTGGGCTGCAGGCTGAAGCAACCCATTTCCTGCAGTCTAGTTAAGGGGTTAGAGAATAAGAGACTTTTGTACTGGGCAGCTCCACTGCACGGTTATTTTGGTGCAGTCACGTGAAGGGGACCCTCTCCAGCACAGACTGCTTGTGATTCTGCGCAAAAATTATTCAAAGATTTTGGAAATGAGAAAAAATAGCACCGTGAAATTTGGCGAGTGTTTTACACTGGTGGTGCTTATTACACCTGAAGAGTATTTTTCTTTGTTACTGTTGACCCTAATCATCTATGAGAAGAAAGAGGGCAAGGATTGGAAGTAGAAACTGTGGGATATAAAGGTCAATCTAAAGTGGCCAGTTTTATTAAACAATAGGCCACATACGAGCCTATTAAAGGCCCGCAGTCTTCCTTGCATGTCACACATTTATAGATCCCGAAACCACTTACCACCATTAGATTCAACACTTGCTTTGGAGATTTGGACTGTACTTGACGATAGTCTTTTGTTCTCTGTCCCGTTTCTGAACCATCGTGCGAGTCATTTCTTATTTTTATAGCCCCCGACTTTCGAAGTATGGTGTGTGAGCCAAGGTTAAATTTCCTCCTCAAATTGTGAGATTATTGCGTTTTCCAGGCAGCCACATGTACGGAAAGAAAATCAAACAGATTACGACATGATTGACGCTACATTCACCTGGTATACGTACGGCGCTGTTTACTTGTGTACATGAGAAGAATTTGGCCATAGTACCAGTTGTGCAACAGACGGTCCCTCAGCGTCATCAAATCGAAACACTCCTTTCGAGGTGAGTATTTATTATTTATATTTTTATTATGTCGGTCATGAGATTGTGTGTATAAAACGGTTGCTCATGAGATATACCCTAACCAGTTTTTAAAGCCAAGTTTCCACAGCAATTTACTGTTATAACAACGTCGGTTTTCTTCGTTTCACAAATTCACTAATGATTTTGAAGTGTTTGGCTATAGGAGTGAAGATAAGCGTATGCAAAGACCTCATCATTACGAAAATTTTAGGAGTATAAATACGGCAAATTAGATTTAGTTTACTGTAGGATGGGTAAAATTTGGTTTGGGTAGGTTAGATTCAGTTTATTTACATTAGGATGAGTACAATTAGGTTTAGGTGGGTTAGATTCAGTTTATTTACTTTAGGATGAGTACAATTAGGCTTGGGTAGGTTAGATTCAGTTCAGTTCAATCGCTAGGCCTTTGCAACAGCGCCTCCTCAGCTTGCTTAGCTGTTTGAATGCACCAATTAGTTGTCTTTGAACTTCGCTGGTTGTTCAGGCCTGACTTTTGGCTTTTTGCACCTTTCCTCCCACATTGAGTATAATTATCTCCTTCCCATTTTTCCTTTATCCTCTCGGTACTGAAGAGGAAATCCCTTACAAGTTTATTTTGATTATGTGGTTACTTGAAAGTCTCGCATTTCCTTCCTCTGCCAGTGCATCACATTCTAACAAAATGATAAATGTCCGCTTTCTCCTCCCCACATTGCTCACAATCTCCAACCATCCATTTTGCTTTTCCAACTCAGCGGTAGACTCCCACTTCTTGGTCTGAACACTATTACTGATGATTGCGTATGGGTACGTTGGGTCGTTTTACAGCTTCTCGAGATTTTTCCCTCACATTCTGCTAGAGCTACAGTTCTGTTTCTGAGCACGTTAGTCCCACGGTATTCTTCATTTGTAAGTCGATCCCCCTGCGAAGATTTTATAAGGGGGGGGGGACATATAGCCGTGTACATAAACTTGAAAACACACAGGAACAAAACCATTTCTAGGAGAGAGAGAGAGAGAGAGAGAGAGAGCAGCCTACCAAAATATCATGTCGTCCTCAGTGACGTTATAAAGTTGACATTTTCGCAGAATAGCGTGTTGACGTAATCGCGATGCTGCACGTGTTACGTGTTGACATTAACCCCTTCACTACGATGACGCATTTTTATTTCTATTCAGCATTTCCACTTAGCCTTTTTTTCTTTTTCTTTTTTTTTGGGGGGAGGTACAACTTTCAGTAACCCTTTCACCATCAGAGATTCTCAAAAGTTCATTGAAAATAAAGGGTGGTTCACATATAACAATCCTCTACTGGCAGAATTCTCGTGTTGCAGGGACGGCTTATTCAATGTTATTCATTTCTTCATCCCTGTGCCTCACCCACGCTCACACCAGCAGACTAAGCCGTCCCCACAATTGAAAGTATCATCAAGTGAGTTTCTGGTCGAGCACTGTTTATGGACTACGGTGTATATTATGGCAGTGTGATTAAAGACATACGTCGTGGGACTGAATAGGTATTTTGGGGGGAGTACTGGTATGCGCTGTCGCTTCCTGCAATCAGCAAGAAAAGGTTTGGAAAGTTATTACAGTTGCAAAGTGATACTGACGAAAATATTTTTCAGGGAGATTAATAACGCGCTAAATTTAGGCTGTGACCGTACGGAGACAAGATTTTAGCCTAGGCTGTTGGATGAAGCGAGATCAGTTAAGCTTTTTAGTGTGATTTGTTACACTGTCATCCATTTTTCTTTGAAATCCACTTTTTCTGGGGTCGATATTAGGGTGTATATGCGACAGAAACTATTACACACACACACACACACACACACACACAATGAAGTGGTTATTTCCTTTCGGCTCGATAACATGCTTTTTACTCTTAATAATATCCAGACGATTTGATTCTTCAGGAAATATCATATTATCGTACGGTACTGCACGGGTTAATTAAGTCGAGCTAACCCTTCCAGTTTGATAGTCTCTCCCAAGCTGAATAAAGCCGTCTGAGTGGCAAGAATATTATATATATATATATATTATTGGCGTGAAGTCACCCCTCCGTGCCGTGGGAGTCATTTGTTTAAGATTGTTCTAAGATTTGTTGATTTAATGACGAAAATCCCAACTGACCCTTTTCGTTGTTGGCGAGGTACATTATTGATAACAGGAAAACAGTACAAGATGCTATTTTTTGCTGTGTGTGTGAGTTCTTTCCTAATTGTATCTTTACAGGAATGAGTCAAGCTTGTACTGTCCCGTGTATTAAACCATTTTTATCATACATATCCTTAAATTTATGAATTGTTTTGGCACACACAATTTCATTCGGTTGTGTGTGTGTGTGTGTGTGTGTGTGTGTGTGTGTGTGTGTTTAATGACAGGTAGGCGAGTTGGTGAGGCGCATTGTGTCCTTCAAACGCATTCACTCCTGATTTGACGCTACCAGGGCGGCCAACCTTACACCGAGGATCTGTCATAAAATTTCCAGTTACCCGCGGACGATTTTACTCACAGACGATTTTACTTAATTTAGGAACGATATTTACGTATGAGAGGATTAACTGGAAGTATATTTAAGCTCTGCAGTTCGGAAAAAAAAAAAAAAAAATAAGCTGAAGAAAACCGTATGGAGAAAACGAGGATTTAACTCAAAGCACGTCACCGGATTCAGTGGGTTAAGGCTGTATTGTAGGGAACTTAGGAGTCTTCTTAGTACCTCTTCCATAACGATTTATTTTGCACGTACACTTAAATATCGTGTATATTATTGATGTTTCAGTCTTTGCATTACCAAGAGTTCCGTAGCATCTCTTCCTTAGCGATTTATTTGTGCCTAATCTTGTATGTTGCTGATGCTTTATTGCCCTCGCTTCGACCAGGGTCTTAATTATCGTAACACCTCTTCCTTAGCGATTTATTTTGCACATTATACGTAAATATCCTCTTCTATCGTATTGATACCTCATTGTCTTCGCTTCACCCAACGGCTCCTACTCTCGTCGATTAAGGAAGCTCCCTAACACCTTTTCTTAAACGATTTATTTTGCTTATTACGCCATACTGTCCTATTCTGCTTTATGTAAATCTTTTTAACATTGCCATACTCTGCATAAACAACGTGCAGAAGGATGTTAACCAGCCATATCCAAAAATAAAGTGCTAAGAAAGAGGTGCTAAGGAACTTTTTCTTGCCAACACAGCATGTCTTGTGTTAATTCAGGGCTTATCAGGTATACATGAAGTGTTAAGATCTGCATTAGTAACAGCTGTGTCTTCGGTTCCGTCAATATCTTATGGTAGTTGTCTGGTTTAATTTAGAAGGGTTATATGGACAAATGGGGTCTGCCATCTAGTTACCGGCGAGAGAGAGAGAGAGAGAGAGGGGGGGGGAGGTAAGGAGAAAACAGCAAAAATAGAATAAAAGGATACAAGACTACGAGGATAAAGGAGCGTATAAAGAGAAAAAAAAAATGGTCATACCTTAAGACGAGAGGATTAAAGAATAAGATGAAAGAGGATAAGAGTAAATAAGGGAACGACAAAACATGAGATGCAACGTCGTGGCAGCTGCATCTCTAAGTGTAAAATAATCACCAATACCTCGTCACGTTTACATGCAGGTGTGAGAATCATGTTTTATGGATGCAGTGCTGTATTTGACTACGTCCAAACCCACCATGTCGATATACTGTATTATCTGATCCAGTCTAACTTTTATTCTCATGTGCATTTATCAAACTTCACGGGGCCATGTTAAGGAATTTCTAATGGATACGGTTTTTGAGATGAATGATGCGATTATCATGGATAGAAAGTGTAACAAATGAAGTTTTGAGAAGGGCAGGTGTGGAAAGAGAAATGATGAAAGACTATATGGAAAAGGCAGATGGAATTTTTGGGACATGTTATAAAAGAACTTGAAAATATTTACTTGGAAGAATAGAAGGAAAAAAGAAAGAAGACAGCGATTAAAGTATATGGTTTGCATAAGCAGCGAATTACAAGAATCAGCAATGTGGAGTTAATCAGGATAGCCGAGGATAGAGGAAGATGGCGCTCCATGGCCGTAAAGTCACATGACCGGCACTTCGGTAAAGGTAAATGGATACTGTGCGATATTTTACAACCCAAAAGCCCTCCCCCCCCCCAGTCCGTATTTAATAATTACATTTAGTATTGTGCATACTTTCTCGATAGATCTGTCTCAGTTTCCGTTGCTGCTTCATCTTTTAGAACCCTACGTGTCAAGCAGCAAGCCTGACGTACGATGCAATACTTTCCCCTTCACCGCAGGTTATAAATGATTTCAGGGTTAGGAAAGGGCATTGAAATATAGTTTAAAGTTTTTATTTGTGTAATAATAATGTGATAACAGTTTGGTGTAGTATGCCAGGTGTGTAGTGATGTTATGTACAAGGCCACAGGACCTGGCGTGGCGTGGCGTGGCTTGGTAGCGGCCGTGGTAGATGCCGGAATGTTGGCGTGTCCATGTGGTCGGGCCGCTGCCGCACCTCACTCACACCCTGACTGACCGTGTCCAGCCGGCGCCCCCCAACCCCCGGGCCCCCGGGCCAGAGGTGGGCGCCACTCCCCCGCAGCAGAGCCCGGCTCGCCCTCACCCATAGAGGGAGGAGCCAGTCTTTACTGCATCTCCTTCTCGATCTTGATGAGCTCAAGGATGCCGTCCTGCATCTCCTTAACAGCCTGGAACTCAGTCAGACCCATTCGCCTCTTGTTGGAGATGTCGTAGATGCCGCCCTCAGCCTCGGTGTGCTCGCCGCGGGTGCCGCGCACTTGCAGGCTGAACTTGGCGGCAACCTCCTCAAGCTTCTCGCGCTTGGCGGCCAGCTTGGGCAGCTTGATGTGGACGGAGGCGCGCACGGTGGTGCCCAGGTTGGTGGGGCAGAAGGTCAGGAAGCCCAGGCGGTCGTGGTGGGAGAAGGGAACCCTCTTCTCGATCTCGTTGACGGCGTGGACAAGGCGGCGGAACACCTGACCCAGGTCACCGCCCATCTGCATGGAGATGATACGCAGGTGGTCCTCCTCGTTGCACCAGACCAGGAAGGTCTTGTTGTCGTTGTGGTAGATGCCACGGCCGGTGGGCCAGAAGCGGCAGGCATTGGCGGCCTGCAGGAACCTGTCACCCTCCTTGAACAGGAAATGGTCGTCGATCAGCTTCTGCTGCACCTCCTTGCTCATGCCGGTCAGGGGGTAGTATGTGCCCTTCAGCTCACCCTCGAGGCTGGACAGGGTAGAGGAAACCTTGGATTCCATCTCCTTGTACTGGGCCTCTGTGAGGCAGGGGTTGAAGGGATAGCCCTCCATGGAGCGGCCGCAGCGGACGCGAGTGGAGATCACGAACTTGCCCTCGGGGTCCACATTGACGAACTGGTTGACGTCACCGAAGTCCTTAGGGGGGTGCTTGTCGGTCTGCTTGAAGCCCTTGTGGTAGTCCTCAATGATGGGGTCAAAGAGGGGGGCGAACATGGTGTAGGCCTCAGCGTCGGGAGCGTACACACCCACGCCAGAGTCCAAGTTCTCCACACCTGTTGTAAAGTAACACACTTGTTAGTACAGTATGACGCATCTACAAAAAATCTTTTTACAGTAATACTATACGGACAACTCCCTGAATTAATTAAATTACTAATATATCCTTAACAATACGACAAACTCTTACATAAAACAAAAATTAACCCCTTCACTACAATAATTTCTCACTGCTAGCAAACTAATTTAGCTTAAAGCTCCCTAGTAGTAAAATTGAATTAAATATAGACCTCCACTTCAAAAAGCCTCCAAGGTGAATATAATTATGCAGTGGGTGGAATGGCGAAATTTCACATTCCATGCAAATGAACCAACTAATATTAAGGCCTACACCGTGTTACATACGGGAGGATAAAATCCTAAGCTGTTACTCTCAAATCCCTTTCAGTGTAGAGGTTCGAGACTTGCCTAGTGTAGTCCCGAACACGCCAGGGTACGAAACACGCCCCTTTATTACGACGACTATTTTGCAGTATTTCTTAACTTGAAAAATCTACTTTAACGATCGTGTATGTGAATGTACTGAGATTGTACGTGTTTACTACCATGTGCGTGTGTTTAACAGGTATTCACCATCGTGTGTACGTGACTACCTATTGTGTACGGGAATGTAACGACCAAGCATGGTTCTCACTGTAGCGGATGCGTACACGCGTTTACCAGCGTGTGCGTGTTAACATGGTTACGAAGATCAACATAGGTACGTGACTCACTATCGTGTGTACGGGAATGTAACGATCGCGCGCGTGGATGCCCCTATCCCTGTGTATGAATGTCAACGGTGTATGAATGTTAAGTGTACGTTATATACACTAATGTATGTGTTGTGTGTTTTAGTATTCCGTGGGTGCGTATGTAGGTCGTGTGAGAACAGTGGAGAGAAGGAGAACTAAGGTATTGATTCCAGATAGTGTCGCTCGGCCAGACTAAAGCTCAGTGGCAGCTCTCTCCCCCTCTTCACAGACCCCCTCAGACCACGGAGTACCCTTCTCTCACCCTCTTCACTTCTAGGCCTACTCGTATCTTTCCCACCCTTTTTGTGATTACTTTTTCTCCACTATCGCCTTCGTTCCTACCCCTTTTATTTTCTCTTCTAGTCTCGTGTATACTTTTTCTACGTTAAAATTGGTTTTTTATCCATTCTATATATAAATCTACTTTACGCCTCTACCCTCTCCATACACATTCTCTTTAACCCCCGTCTTTGGAAGGGACGAATAGTTTGCAGACGGCCTTGGTTTTCCTATTTAAAAAAAAAATCATGCTACTGCCAAACGACTTTATTCAGCTTACTTAAAACTGGATGAGTTAGATACAGCCCTTCAGTGATTTGTTCCTCCCCATGTTGAATATAATCGTCTCGAGGTAGCAACAATAACCTTTACTGTTCACTTTAGATGTAAAAGTAGTCTCATTAATTCAGAAATATGATGCCAGTGACGAAAAAGCACTATGGGATATCCTTTTTGCCACTGACCCACGTTAAATAAGCTGCAAAAGGACAAGACCTTCCGCCTAATTAAAATTACACAAAAATACATCTTCGGACTGAAGAGATCCAATGACTGGTGCACCCCCCCCCCCCATCCCAGCGTTATCACTTATCACTGTTGCCCACGCTACGCCTCTCAATTCTGCCCACTCCTATCACCACTGCCCTGATAACACAAACCTGTTCTAGAATCTTCTATCTTATCTCCCGCCGGCTTACATAATCAAGTCCAATAAACTTGTTAACCCTTAAACGGCTCCAAAAAGTATATTCACCTAGGCGATAGAATTTTAAAAAATGAGTGACACCGATTTTCTTTTTCGCAAGGCATATATACTTGAAAAAACCTGAACATTCCTTCTACACGCTGACCAAGTAGCTAATAACGCAAATACTTATTATCAGACGTTTATTCCTGCCTCAGAACTAACACTCAAAGTATACGTTTTGAAGAGACTACTGTTTTGAAGGAGATAAGTTTGTCGACGCACCGGACTGGATGACGTCGAGGAGAGTGGCACCAAGAGAGGTCTTCTTGGCCTTGAGCTGGTCGAACACGGACTTGGTGAGGTACTTCTTGAGCAGAGACTTGCAGTCAGTGGCAGCCTCCAGCTTCTTGAAGCCCTCCTCCAGCTTAGCGATGGTTGCTGCGTCCGCCATCTTGGTCGTGCTTAGTTCTTGGCTGTGGAAGATAGAAAGGATCTACATTAACAAACTGTCAGTATCATACAGACTGAACAATAAAAGTAATTCCATGTAACAAAAGCAACATTAACGTGAAGAGAGGAGCTAATCAACTATACCACAGCGAAAATAAGTCGCAACCCTTTCATTACATTAAAACCTACGTAAACATTTTTCAAACATTCAACCAACGAATACCTACACTACCATGGCTAATAAATTTTGACCACACAAATAATAGATGTGTTCAGTGTTATAGTACAGCATGAGACCGATCGATACCATGCCATTATAAATATTTAACATGTTTTTCACCTGAACTTTACCAAACGTTAGCCCTTTTTGCAGGTTATTTCACGTAACTCAGATGGCAAAATAAAGCATCATTACAGTTCTAGCTTTCCACAGCACCTCTTCGTGACTAGTAACCTGGTGTAGATTCATTAAGCACAACCAAAATTCTCTAATTCTCTCTCTCTCCCAAACTCTTTCTAGGATGTGGTTTTATGTGGCTCAACCAACTCATCTTCCATTATCCCACACACAACTTGGGAACTGCCGGCGTAACCAAACACCAAGCCAAGTTTCCCACGAGAGAGAGAGAGAGAGAGAGGAGAAAGCGAGCCCTAAGTAATCTCACTCCAGCTCTCCCTTTCCCTCCGCCCCTCCTATCACGTGACCCCTCCGTCCATGTTCAAGTTCAAGGTCTGGGAAAGGGATGGGGAGCAGAGAGGGAGAGGGGGAGGAGGAGAGTACAGTAGAAAGGGGGAGGAGGGAGTAGAGTAGAGAGGGAGAGGAAGAGGGAATGGAGCAGAGGGGGAGGGGGGACGGGGTACAGTGAGAGGGAAGGAAGGACGGAGTAGAGTTAGAGGCAATGGGGGAGGGTAGAGTAAGAGGGAAGGGGGGAGGGTAGAATGAGAGAGAAGGGGGGAGGGTAGAATGAGAGGGAAGGGGGGAGGGTAGAATGAGAGGGAAGGGGGGAGGGTAGAATGAGAGGGAAGGGGGGAGGGTAGAATGAGAGGGAAGGGGGGAGGGTAGAATGAGAGGGAAGGGGGGAGGGTAGAATGAGAGGGAAGGGGGGAGGGTACAGTGAGAGGGAAGGGGTAGGGTAGAGATAGTGAAGGAGGGAGGGGTGTAAGGGGAGAAGTAGGTGTGGAGGAAGTAGAGAGGGAGGTGGGAAAGGGGAGGGTAACAGAAGGGGAAGTAGTGTACAAAGGAGAATCGATGCAAAGTGAGAGGCTAAGGGAGCATAAGAGCTGGGGAGGAAGCATTACTAGGGAGGCTAGGAGTTGTGAAGGAGGGAGGGAGGCGGGAGAAAAAAAAAAATGGTAGAGAAAAAAAAAACAGGGATCGAAGTATGAGAGAGAGAGAGAGAGAGAGAGAGAGAGGAGGGGGGGAGGGATACGGGAGGAATAAGGGAGGAAGAGGCCCGAACAAGAGGGCGTCCGAAACCACCCAACCCCGATATAACACACAATGTAACACTCACTAGGTTACAAGAGACTCTGCCGTTACATAGCTACAAGTACACCAACTTTACGGGATATTTATCAGGTAGAACGCAATAATAGTGATGCCAATCGCTGATAACGGGATGGTGAGTGGGTAGAGGGTTAGGGAGGAATGTTATGGCTACGGCTCTGTGTGTGTGTGTGTGTGTGTGTGTGTGTGTGTGTGTGTGTTACAGCTCCCTCCCCAGCGGTGAATCATCAGGGGAGGAAAGAGTGGGGGAGACGGAGGGGGGAGTGAGCCAATAGGGGCAGGAGTGGCGTAATGGGGCTGGAGGGAGTGCGGGAGGGCTGTAATGAAACTTAATTGGCCAAAGCATTAACTACTCCCTTTTAAATGCCAGTCATTACGAAAAATAACATACCCCCTACACAATATAATTCCTTTATACAAAATGGCCACCCATTCACCGTAGACTTATTATTTCATTTTAATTACTTTGAAGGTCCAAATGCAAAATTAAGATCCACAAATGTCAATATCTACCGGTATCTACCCAATATTTTGATGAACAGTAGTCTTTAATAATGTACTCTATTTAGTTTAGAAACTCTATGACCTTTATTGATGTTTTTCACTATTCAGCAGTGGGTTTCGATGCAAGGGTGTTTTCAGTGGCCTTCCCTAATTTCACCATTCAGGGTTTACTTCTAGATGCATGCCAGTCCATGCATTAACGTATTTCACTTCAACATTCTACGTTAGATGAATAAAAGGTCTTTCGCAATGCATTTCACTTTCATTTCTCGGTTGTATTCTTTGGAGTACAAGGCGGAGCGCAGGACAAGTGGCAACGCCTGCCACTAGCGGCGGATGTGGCGGTGATGGGGGGGAGAAGGGAGAATGCAGGAGGGAGGAGAGAAGGTAGAGGGAATGTGGGATTGTGAGGGAGACGGGGGGAGAAACAGACGGAGAATGCAGATTAGGGGAAGGGAGGAATAAATGGAGAACGCAGGTTAGAATAAAGAATGGATGTTAGGATGTACTGAAGGGACAAATGATAATAGTGGGAAAGAACGTAAGGAGGGAAGAGCTGAGGAGGGAAGTAAAGGGAGAAAAGCAGAGGCAACGCTAATCCTATCTTCATCTCTGTATCAGATTGTCTTTTCAATAACAGCCCAGAACGGACCATTACGTATGATGCTGTCCGCTGTCCTTAAAGCTGAGAGGAACGAAAGACTGAAGGGAAAAAAGAATGAAGAGACCAGAGGGATGGGAACAGAATAAGGCGGGAAAAGGATGACAAAAACAGGACGGGGAGGAGGGGAGAAAACGAGTGAGGGGGAGAGGAAGGGGGAATTTTAGAGTCAAAGCAGATGTGCATTTCACCCTCCCCAACCAACCATCCACTCTCCACATGCAACCATCCCTCCTCCATATCCATCAGTCTAACCATCTCTCCTCCATATCCATCAGTCTAACCATCCCTCCTCCATATCCATCAGTCTAACCATCCCTCCTCTATATTTATCTTACCACATCCCATCATCCATCCCGTCTCCCCAGACCTTATCCTTCAAACCATCTACTCTACAGCCAATCCTCCATCCTCCATATCCATCTCTCACAATCCCTTGCTACTGCATTCCTTCCCATCGAAGCTTATCGCGTCCAACTATTCCTCTGTATAACTTATCCTTCCCCATGTAGCCTACATTTTTTTTTTTTTTAATCTATCTCTATACTCCCGGTACATTCACTGAACCGTCCATCCCCCTTCTCCGTATACACAGTCACATTCAACCATCCTCAACATTTAACCATCCCTCCATCGTTTAATCCACCCAGCCATCCTCCCTCTACATCCATCCTTTCTCCACATCCATTCATCCATCAACCACACCCCTTCGCAACACCCAAATACATCTCCAGGTCTCAAGTTATGCAGGCCTGATAACGCTGTCAGTTACCTCGCCACGATAACACTGGCCTAAGCTAAAGACAAGGGCTTTTATCAGCTCATATCACCATTACAAGAGCACAAGATAAACACTGGGAAGAACAAGAAAGGATAGGTTTACTGAACGTTAACTGGAGGAACGGCAACTCTGAACTGTCTTGAGAGGAACGACTGAACGAAAAGTAAATAAAAGACCGCTAAACTATGACAAGCTAGATAGAAAAGATGAACAATATTAAAAGCTAGTGAGTTCGAATGACAACTGCTCACAAAGTGGCTGATATACTGAAAGAACGGCAAATACTGAAAGAACGGCAATCAGTGTTGGCATAAAAGAACGACCACATAAGACTAGGAACGGCCTGAGGAACGTGCAGACGACTGTTCCATTGAGGCGGCAACAGGAAGCGCCAGTAATTCAAGCCAGGCATCCTGAACGCGGGGTAACAGACCTTATCACCCGTTAACAGGCTTTTATCTAACAATGAACGAGGGGTAACATCACTAAGTCAACAGGCATTAAGAGTGAAATTAGTTTTACGTCAGACTGCAAAAATAACCAGTTAAGTGTCAGCATTTAAAAGCGTCAGGTACAGGTAACAAACATCGAAATAAAGGCACTAACGCAATGGGTAAGACAAAACCATTACGCCCATTCCTGTGAGATCAGTAACATTTTCAATAACCACAAAAACTCTTCAGCTTGAAAGGAACATCTGCTTGTTACCCTCGCCGTAACCATACCCGTTACAACTGACCAGTATGTTAACCTTTTAGTGGTCAAAATTACAATTCTCACGTGACCAAACCACCACGTGTTACCTCCTGCACGTAGCCTCTCCACGATGTCTGTCTCCCTCTCTCCCTCCCTCCGTCTCTCCCCATTGTCCGTCTGTTCTCTCCCTCCCCCCACATTTCCTTTGCGAGCTGTCAGTCTGTCCTCCCCTCACCCCATCTTCAGTAAGTCTTCCTTTCCCATCTCTTTCACATTCTCCGTCTGTTCTCCCCTTCAACACTGCTTCTCCATGCCCCCTCTCTCTCTCTCTCCTGTCGATTCTTACCTACTTTCCTCCTTCCCCAACATCACCAGTTCTCTCTACCCCCCTTTCCCCGTCTCTCCAATCAAGCTCCCTCCCCTTCAGCACGTTGTTCCCCCCCCTCCCTCCCCCCAGTCAAGTTTAACCTTCAGGCTTCCCCCTCAGCTCTCTCTCCGCCGCCTTCCCCCACTCCCCCTTCTCTGCACATTGTTCGTTTGTTCTCTCCTCTACCCCCATCCCCTGTACTGTCTGCCTGCCTGTCATCCTCCCCCCACCCCCTACCTCCATTACACAGCCGGCGACAACCAGACAGATGCGGGAGGAGGGGGGGGAGGGTGAATGCAAAGAAGGGAGGGGGGAAGGATGAATACAAAGAAGGGAGAGGGGAAATGCAAAGAAGGGAGGGAGAGGGGGGAATGCAAAGAAGGGAAGGAGTGGGGGAATGCAAAGAAGGGAGGGAGTGGGGGAATGCAAAGAAGGGAGGGAGTGGGGGAATGCAAAGAAGGGAGGAGGGAGAGGGGGAATGCAAAGAAGGGAGGAGGGAGAGGGGGAATGCAAAGAAGGGAGGAGGGAGTGGGGGAATGCAAAGAAGGGAGGAGGGAGTGGGGGAATGCAAAGAAGGGAGGAGGGAGTGGGGGAATGCAAAGAAGGGAGGAGGGAGTGGGGGAATGCAAAGAAGGGAGGAGGGAGTGGGGGAATGCAAAGAAGGGAGGAGGGAGTGGGGGAATGCAAAGAAGGGAGAGGGGGTATGCAAAGAAGGGAGAGGGGGTATGCAAAGAAGGGAGAGGGGGAATGCAAAGAAGGGAGAGGGGGAATGCAAAGAAGGGAGAGGGGGAATGCAAAGAAGGGAGAGGGGGAATGCAAAGAAGGGAGAGGGGGAATGCAAAGAAGGGAGAGGGAGAATGCAAAGAAGAGAGAGAAGAGGAGGAATGCAAAGAAGGGAGGGAGGAGAGGGGATATGCAAAGAAGGGAGGGAGGAGAGAGGATATGCAAAGAAGGGAGGGAGGAGAGGGGATATGCAAAGAAGCGGGAGGAATAAGTAGGGAAGAAAGGGGTGGAGAGGTACAGGGGAGGGAGAAAGGAGACACGAAGGTAAAAGGAAAAGCTTGAGAAAAGGAGAATGTGGGTAAGAAGGGAAATGTCAGAGAGAAGGTAATGGAGAAATGAAGTGGTCGAGAGAGAGAGAGAGAGAGAGAGAGAGAGAGAGAGACAGTCGAGTGGGAGGGTACAATGTGCGATGAGGAAAATATGAGAAAATAAGACAATGGATAAGAGAATGGCCAGTGGCGGGAGGAGAAGGGTTTGATGCGTGTGAGGGGGGAGGAGAAGGGTTAGATGCGTGTGAGGGGGGAGGAAGGGGAGGGGAGAGAATGGAGGGAGTGGGGGGAGTTACGGCGCCACTAACCGGCAACTTTACAACCACGAGGCACACACTTTACTACCATTGCATTATAAGTGTAAAGTATCATGCCTGCACATCACGTATAGGAGCCCTTCCCTATGTGCCCATACCAATGTGTTAAGTGCTATTCCTTTACAACCACGATGCTCTACTACCATTGTTTAAGTAATCAAAGTATTAACACCGTAACTATACCTTACACCTTGCACATATACTTTACAATCCCGGTGTTCATCTTTACTACCACTGACCATAAAATATTCCTAACGATGCAGGAAAAATGTCAAAATATGGACACGAAAAATTAGCTACTGAAATGCATAAAATTAAATGAAATACGAAAACAGCATCACACGAACTATACAATATTCGAAAAATCTCAAGGTAACATGAAGCCGGCCAGTAGGGAGGAGAGGGTGACAAAGGAGGTCAGGGTGCTGGGTTATCCTTGTCAGGCAGTTGTGAGTGACGAGGTTTATACTCTCTGACTAGACTAGAGGGTGGTGGTGGTGGAGTGGTGGCAGGGTAGGATGTGGTTGTGGTGGTGTGATGTGATTGTGTAAGGGTGTGCAGTGGTGACGTGGATGGAGTATGGATGTCGTGCGTTTGTAGTGGTGTGCTGTGGTAGACATAAGAATATAAGAGAAGATAACTGCAGTAAGGCCGGTTGGCCCTTGCTAGGCAGCTCTAGAAGATTAATTGAACTACTAGAATGTGATAAGGATAGCAAAAAAAGGCTCTTCTTTGCTATCCTTATCTCATTCTAGTATTAAGGGTGTGTGGTGGTGTGACGTGAGGCGTGATGTGAATGGAATAAGTGTGGTGTGGCGGTTGTGGTGTGATGTGGTACTTGTCATGGATTAAGAGTGTGTGGTGGTGTGACTTGTGGCGTGATGTGGATAGGATATGTGGTTGTGGTGGTTGTCATGTTGAGGGTGAAGTAGCGTGTTTAGACTGTGATAGTTGTTTTAGTTATGGTGGTGCGTGGTGGTGGTGACTGTGGTAAGTGGAGTGTGAGGGCGTGGTAGTGTAGTGTAAGCGTGTGGTAGTTGTGCTAGTGTTGGCGACAGTGGTAATGTAAGGGTTTGGACTAGTGTGTTGTGGAGCATGTATGGCAAATGTGACGTAGGAGTGATGTAACTGCAGTGAGATGTGGAGGTATAAAGAGCAGTGTAAGTGTGAATTCAGTGTGTCGTTAGCTGTATGTGGTAGTTGAGGTGGGTAGGTAGTATGAAGTAGGGGTGTGTGTGGTTGCACGGTCTTTGTAGCGTTGTTTTACTTGTGGTAGGATTCTGGGAAGGGTGAGTGGCGCAGCAGTAGACGTGGAGACTTAGTGCAAGAGTTAGCAAAGAGAGAGAGAGAGAAGTATCAGTTTTGGAGTAACTAGGAGGTTTGTATGTGGGCAACAGTAACCATGGTACAGTACTTGAGGATGCGTGTGTGGGTGGCTGTTGGGTACGTCCAGCGATTATAAGTCTGGGTGTGGCGCGAACTCCAAAGGGGCAAAAATGAAAAAAAAAAAGGAAAAAAAATGATACCCTAATCCTAATATTCAAAGCAGCCACTCCTTAGCTATTTCCTTTCCCCCTCAGACAAGCCCAGACCCTCCCTAACTGCACACATTTTCCCACTTCCATGTTTCGTCATTATTTTCACAGTATCATAAATGGGAAGGGCTAGTCTGAAAATAATATACTCTGGAGGTTATTACGAGGTGGATTTAGGCCAGGAACATGGGGGGAAAAAAACAAGTGGACAGGATTAAGAAACATGGAATTGTACAAACATTCAAAATTCTTGTAAATCCAACTGGTTTATATCCCTACCACAAAACCAACAGTTCATTTTAACCGGGATTCAAAAACAAATTTAAAGCACGAAATAAGGGAAAAAAACCAAGTGGACAGGATTAGTATGGAAGTGTACAAACATGCAAAAAAAAATTATAAATCCAATTGTTTATATCCCTAAAAAAAAGAAAAAAAAGGTATAATAGCCGGGATTCAAAAAATTTAATGCAAGAAAACTTTCGCGACAAACTACCGTAAAAAAATTGACAAGCCGGCTGCAGTGTCAAGGGGGAGAGTGCAGTGGCCGGCATCGTGAACTTCGCCCTTATGGCCTTTATTGGGATTTCTTAAGTTACGAAATATCTTAGGTTACGAAATATTCCCGCAAGGTTCAATTCTCGTAAGGGATCGTAAATTACTGTACTTGCCTAACCTATCGCCACACACACACACACACACACACACACACACACACACACACACACACACACACACACATACAAAAAAAAAAGTTGCAGCCGCTTAAAACCACTTTCACTAAATGATCTGTTTGGTCAGATGTACTACTCTGCAAATTACATGCACTTAACATTAGCATACTACTTACCTCCACTAATTACGTCTTAGAGGTAATTTTTTTTCACTAGTACATTCAATATAAATACAAAATATAAAGTTGCCTAAATACTAATCTCATCTCGACCGCTTTCACCACCCTATGATGAGGTTTGATAGGTTATAAGTTAGGTCTAAATACAACGTCATGTCAGGGCTACATTCGTGACGTAGGCCTAGCTGGGTGTTAGGCCTACGTCCCCTCCCTCTCCCCACCCTGAAGTAGGCCACATATTTCCCAGGGCAGGCCAGGGCAATACATTTCCCACAATTTAATTTTATGGTAACATTAGTGATACGGTGAGGGGGTGTGGCACTGGGGTAATATTTGAAAATGATTCGGTTCACATTAAGTTTACTTGGTACAGAAAGTGAACATCAAACAGTTGTTCACATTTTAATTTTGCTCAGAAGTACCGGCAATAAACTACTAAAGTAACATTCAAAACTTTTCCAAGCTAAGTAGGCCTATCACCTCCAAAATTAACGTTACTTCAATTCCACATACAAAAATAATTGCATAAATCGAAGCTACTGTTTAAGTGATGAATTTTTTGACAAACCAATAAATGTATAAATCTGATTTTCACAGTACTCCCCTGAGCACTTCAGTTTACGTTATTGATGACAATTCAATGCCGTTCCACAATGCCCGCCGGTGCACTGATCAGCCGGCTCACGTAATTTTTGAACACGATTTGAGCACAGTGCCTCTCTCTCACGACACTATCACATTTACAACAGTCACCAGGACACACTAAAACAATCACTTCGGTGGGCTAGGGAGGGATGATTCACAAAGGTAGTAGTATGTAATGTAGTGTGTGTTGAGCAGGCCACGTACCGTCCAAACCTCTCCTCGACTCAACGGCGAGTGGAGCTTGTGCCGGCTTTCCGGTATATATAGGCGGGCGCGGGGGGCGTGTCCTGCCGGTTCAAAGGTGTGGCTCCAGAACTCGCTTTCTCTCGTAAATCTCACCTTTCCTAACGACTAATTAACTATTCCCTACCCCAGATATGATTTATTATGCACCTGGAACATATATTCATAGTGATGTGGCCTAAACAAACAGTACTTTATAAAATACGGGAAATACAGCTACCGGCATCTGAGGGTGAGCCGCCATGGGTCGATGACGTCAGAGGGCCGGCACCAATCCTGGCCTTCACCCTACCACCATCTTATATTTAGAACCTTTTATTTTTATATGGCTCCCTTGTCTTACCCAGCCTGACTCCGAGACCGACGAGGACCAGAGTCGAGACCCGGCCGAGGAGGGGTGAGGACCGGAGCCGATAAGAGGAAAGAGTAATAAGAATAAAACTTCAAGGGATGCGAGATGCGACAATGCGACCGGTGGCAAGCAGTGTTGATCCACATCACCACTTTACTACTGCCTCCCTCTCTCTCTCTCTCTCTCTTGTGGCTCCTCCTCCATCTCCTCTCCTGCACGTATTTCAGTCTCATACATCCTACACTGCATTTACTTTCATTTTACATCGCTTCGCATCTCTCTCTCTCTCTCTCTCTCTCTCTCTCTCCTGACATGCAGTTCATTCCATGTATGCACTGCCTCCCTCCCTCTCTACCCCCCTCCCTTTTTTTCTTCCTGGTCTTACTTCTCTTCTCCCCCTTCTCTTTCTCCATCTCTCCTCCCTCTCTCCATCCACTCCTCCCTCCCTTTCTCCCCTCTTCCTTTCCTCTTTCTCTCGCCATCTTCCTACTTCCTCTTCTTTCACCTCTCCCCCTTTTTCCTCTCCTCTTCCTCTCTCTCCATCTTCCAACCTCCTCTTCTTTCACCTCTCCCCCTTTTTCCTATCCTCTTCCTCTCTCTCCATCTTCCAACCTCCTCTTCTTTCACCTCTCCCCCTTCTTCCTCTCCTCTTCCTCTCTCTTCATCTTCCTACCTCCTCTTCTTTCATCTTTTCCCCTCCTTCATCTCTCCTTCAACTTGTTCCTCCCTCCTTTCTCTCCTCTCTCATATTATCTCATCTTCCTCCATCCTCTCTTGTTTTTTACTCTTCCCTTCCTTCCTTCCAAACATCTTTTCCTTCTCTCCCTCCTTTCTTCCCTTTCTCCTTTCCTCCTCCCTTCTGCCCCTCTTCCTTTTTCCTACCTACGTCTTTTTCTCCCTCCCTGTCTCTTCCCTCTTCCTCTCATGTTTCTGACTTCTTCCCTTCCTACCAACCATCTCTTCTTTTCCCTACCCACCAATCCTCTCTCTCTCTCTCTCTCTCTCTCTCTCTCTCTCTCTCTCTCTCTCTCTCTCATGCAGACCTGATATAGGGGTTTTCAAGATTAATTTTCCTTTACCTTATCAGTCGTGCTCTCCCTTCTCTCTCTCTCTCTCTCTCTTTCTCTCATCTACCAACCTACCTTCCAGTCTATCTGTTTTATCCATTCATATCTTTCAATCTACTGTCCATCTATCTAGCTGTCTTCCCTTTCCTCCTCCTACATCCCTACCTCAACCCCCCCTTTTCCTTCTCCCTCCCTTCCCTTTCCTCCTCCTCCATCTCTCCCTCAACACCCCCCTTCCTACTTCCTCCCTTAATCTCTCCCTTCCCCATCACACCCTTCAAACAAACAAACATACAAACGGTCCTAAGAATTCCGTTACCGTTATTCGTGACGACGCAACGGTTCCAAATTTACCGTTTTTTTTTTTTTTTTTAAGTTTTCGAAGTTCAAATCCTGAATGATACGTTATTTTGCCGAATTTTAAAAACTCGTGTCTGTCTTTCTGTGTCTCTGGTATTGTTAGTCCCTAGTTCGTCTGTCAAACTCTGCCTATTTCTGTCACTGTGTGTTTGTCTGTCACTGTGCGTGTCTGTTGTCACTGTGTAGTTGGTGTCTGTTTCTATGCCCGTGTGTGTGTGTGTGTGTGTGTGTGTGTAATGTCGATGTCTCCTATATTTTTAATGTATACATGCATAAGTAGATAGATATATAGATAAAAATATACATATAGGATAAAGATATATAGTCAGATACTGAATTTCTCTTATGCCTTCCAAAATTTCTCCATCTTAGACGCAAAAAGGAAAATCCCTTCACGTATTATAATTCATAAGACATATAACGTAATGTCTGACGTGTTTCTTAATATTATGCACACTGTAGATTCCGCGGTAGTCGGCAGGGTTGTATAAATAAAGAAGTTGTGTAAATAATGGACATTGTTGTGATGACTCTGAAACTAACTTGTGCACGCTGACATCCCACGCGGTATATTGTGAAAGCTGGTGATGTGATGGTGAGGGGAATACATTGGTGTTGTGTGAAGGATGCTGTATGTGGAGACGGAAAGTGCTGGAGAAAGAGGGAGGGAGTGGAGGAAGAGAGAGAGGGAGAGTGAAGAAAGAGGGAGAGTGTGGAGGAAGAGGGAGAGATGAGGAGAAAGTGGAGGAACAGTGAGAGGGAGAGTGGAGGAAGAGGGAGAGAGAGGGAAAGAGTAGAGGAAGAGGGAGAGAGGGAAGAGTGGAGGAAGAGGTACAGAGAGGGAAGGAGTGGAGAAGAGAGAGAGAGGGAAAGAGTGCAAGAGGGAGAGAGGAAGAGTGGTGGAAGAGGGAGTAGAAGTGGATATGAAAGGAAGGTAAGAAAGAAAATGAACTGTGGATAGAAGAAAGGAAGAGAGGAAGGTGTAATGGAGAAAACGAAGAAGGAGAGGGAAGGAAGGATAATGAGGAGGAAAGAATGGAGGAAAAGACTGAGGGAAGAAGGATGGAGCGGAAGATAAAAGGGGGGAAAGAAGGGACAAAAGAAGGAGGGATGGAAGGAAGATTACAAGGAAAGGAAGGTAGGAGGGTGGGAAGGAAAGAAGAAAGATGGAAGCAAGGAGAGAGGGAGAGAGAGGAACAGTCGGGAGAAAGGAGGTTACAGATGAAGGAAGGTCAGAAGTTAAGGGAAAAAAAGGTAGTTAAGGAAGAAGGAAAGTAGGAAGGTCGGAAAGAAGGAAGGAGAAACTGAAGGGAAAGAATAGAAGGAAGGAAGGATGAAGAGAAAGCGCAAAGGAAAGACATATTTAGAGAGAGAGAGAAGAGAGAAAGATGGCAGGAGACGATGAGAAAGACAGAAAGGAAAGGAAGAAGTGCTACATGGAGAGAGAGGAATAAAGTGGAAGGGGGTGTTGGTTAAGTCATTGCAGTCATCTAATCTTTATTTTTTATTTTTTCCATCAAGAACGTAGGGGCCCTGGGTTAGGCTGTTCAGTCTCGACATTTAAGGCAAGGGTGACCAGCCTCACACTTCCCTGAGTCGCATTTTAAGACTACTAAACCCTAACCACCTCTCAGATGGAAACCCTGGAGCGCCTTAGCCTATTAGACCACCAGGCGTCATTTGAGTATATGGTTACCACCCAGCGTAGTAAATGGTTTCCTAGGTTAAAGTCCCCTGAAGATAGCACTACGTCGAGTGAGTGGATGATGGCGCCCCTGCCTTCCACAAAGTATTATAAAAGGTATACTATATTTAACATGGAGACTTGCTGGTATAAGGCAAGATATGGGTATGAGGTAACAGCCCTTCCTCTGGCTTCAGGACTGTGTGTGTGTGTGTGTGTGTGTGTGTGTGTGTGTGTGTAGACTTCACTGACTTACACGCTATATTGTTACACGCTCATAAATTCTCTCTCTCTCTCTCTCTCTCTCTCTCTCTCTCTCTCTCTCTCGTGTAAACATTGGTGTCTGGTTGTCTGACTGTATGTCTGTATGTGTTCTTTAGTTGTTGTTGTTGTTGCTCTTCATCTTTTTTTACTGTACGTATATTTGTGTATATATATATTTATGTGTGTACCTGTGTATGTATGTATGTATGTATGTATGTATGTGTGTATGTATGTATGTGTGTATGTATGTATGTATGTATATATGTATCTGTGTATGTATGTATATATGTATGTATGTATGTATACTTTAGCGGTCGGGATGTACACACACGTCACGTAGGCACTGAGACAGGATGGGGTAGGCATATTCCAAGCCTGTTGAGGCAGTGGAAGAATTATGTAACATTTTCACTTATTTTCCACTTCTTACTCCGACCGGGGCGTCCTGACCACTACACCACCAGGCGCTACTTAACGTCCGAGAGAGAGAGAGAGAGAGAAACTACCAACATTCACCCTCGTATTTAGAGAAAGAAAAAGAAAAACCAAGGTAACTGCTGTGACGAAATTAGTCTCTCTCTCTCTCTCTCTCTCTCTCCCTGCTTGAGGAGTGAGCTATATGTGTTTACCTTGCCTTAATGAATGTTTTAGTAGGTGTGTGTGTGTGTGGTGTGTGTGTGTGTGTGTGTGTGTGTGTGTGTGTGTGTGTGTGTGTGTGTGTGTGTGTGTGTAAATTTCCGTTGTAAAGAAGTGTGTGCGTGCGCGTGTGTATGTAAATTTATGTTTTATTGTGTATGTGGATGCATGTCGTAATTTCCGTTCCAGTTAGTGTGTGTGTGTGTGTGTGTGTGTGTGTGTTAGTAAGAACGCGTATGTATGTATGTATTTTTGTATGCACTGTATGTTTGTATGTATGTACAGTATGTTTGCTTATATGTATGTATTTGTATGTATGTATGTGTAAGTGTAAAGATGTGTAAGAGAACTGGCAATTATTGAAAACTACACAGAAATATACAGCAAGTATTAATAAAACAAATGAAATAAAACTCTACGGGATTATCACGCCTTGTTTCAACATCAAACTTTCTCCACCTTATCATCATCATTATCATCATATCTCTTCCTCCTCCTCTTCTTCTTCTTCTTCCTCCTCCTCCTCCTCCTCCTCCTCCTCCTCCTCCTCCTCATCTCTGCTTCTTCATTTACTCCTCTTTCTCCTTTTTGCTTCTTCGCTTGCTCCTCTTACATACTCTCTTCCTTCGACATCCTTCCTTCCTTCCTCCTTTTCTTCTCCTTTTCAGTGTCATCTCCAAGGGCGGTCTGCCTTAATTTGCCGTCACCTGGAAATGTCCATCAAGTCTTCCTACATCAAACCACTCTCTCTCTTTCTCTCTCTCTCTCTCTCTCTCTCTCTCTCTCAGTGAAATACCAATACCAATAGATATTAAAAACTGCAGTGATTAACATTTTGTGCTTGTAGTACTTATTGAAAATGTACCACAAAAAGTAACTGTTTGAATACTTAAGGTTGTACACGTATAGTAATTGTATGTGCCCTGAAATCGGTTTCACATGTGCCTGATAAACAGTACAGTGTGCCCTAAACCCTGTCAGCCCGGGAACGTTTTATTTTGTTTTCGAGAACGTTGTCTGATTTTTCTGTATTCACCTCAAGAAGTTAGCATAGAAATCCCGGTGTGAAGGTGCTGGCTGTGGGTGCGAGTCAAGGTGTTCATGTAATGGTTTGTGCCCCGCCTCCGTTGCCAGGGTGTTAGGGAAGTACTTGGCCTGGGATCAAGGTCGATACTGTCACCTCATACACATACTGCCCTTACCCTTACCCTTACCCTTACCCTACCCTACCCTTACCCTGCCCTGCCTTGCCCTGCCCTGCCTTGCCCTGCCCTGCCCTGCCCTGCCCTACCTTACCTTGCCCTACCCTACTCTGCCCTACCCTACTCTGCCCTACCCTACCCTATTTCCTCCTCTCCTACCCTACCCTAACCTGCGCTGCCCTATTTCTCCCTCCCCTACCATACCCTCTCCTTACCTTACCCTGGGTAAAGTAAACTGGTTTGGATTAAGAAATTATCTTGCTGACATTCCATGGTAGTCTTTCTTCTCTAGTGATGCCAGTTCTACCCAGTCCTACATTTACGACTTAATACTAGCTGGTATGGATTTATTCATACCAAGTCAACAGTTCACTAAAAGACCGAACTCTCCAAAATGGTTTGATAGCACCTGTGCCAGAGCAACAGCCCAAAAGTCATCAGCATATAACTCTTACTTAAAATAAAAACCATCTGAATCACTCTCCCAATTTAAAATTGCTAGAAACCATGCAAAAGCTGTAATAAATCTCGCTAAATCAAACTTTCTTCAAAATCAAGCATCAAATCTACTTAAGTCCTAATGGCAATGGAATATTCTGATCAAGTCTCAATTCTTTCAATAATAACTTTAACATCATCCATTCCCCCACTAAAATCTTCAGATGGCAACGTTACAAAGGACCCACGTGGGAAAGCAGATATCTTTGCCAGTACCTTTGCCAGAAATTCTTTCATAGAGGAAGTCAGCCAGAACGTCCCAGTACTAGAACTTGACTCTCCCGAAATTGTTCCACTTAAATACAGACAAGATACGTAAAAAAACATCCTAGACAATTTACCCACCAACAAAGCTCCAGGCCTAGATGGAATTCCTACAATTGTTTTGAAAAAGTGTTCCCCAGAACTTGTCTCAGTTCTAGCTAAATTATTCAGACTGTGCATACGTACTTCTACATTCCCTAATTCATGGAAAGAAGTCAATATCCACCCATTTCCAAAGAAAGGAAGTTCCTCTGACTCCTCTGATTACAGACCCATA
Source organism: Coenobita brevimanus (assembly GCF_032717465.1). Classification (NCBI taxonomy): domain Eukaryota; kingdom Metazoa; phylum Arthropoda; class Malacostraca; order Decapoda; family Coenobitidae; genus Coenobita; species Coenobita brevimanus. Next base: position 2,438,208 of record NC_136980.1, on the reverse strand, counting down.
ACTGTCACATCTTTTGGTAGAGTATTTGAATTTTTAATTAATAAGCACATAGTTAAACATCTTGAATCCAACAACCTAATTAGTGATAGACAATATGGTTTTCGCCACGAAAGATCCACAGTTGACATACTCAATCTCCTGACTCATACCATCCATCAATCAATCGACCTACATGGAGAAACTCATGCAGTAGCCCTTAATATTTCTAAAGCTTTCGACAGAGTATGGCACCATTCCCTGCTGTCCAAACTCCCTTGCTGTGGACTAACGTCTTCTATTCCTCTGCTTTCCCCAGACCTCAGCGACAGAAAAATAAGAGTAAAAGTAGATGATGTATATTCCAATTTCCACTCAATTAACGCCGGCTTGCCACAAGGCTCAGTTCTGGCGCCAACCCTGTTCCTGGTTCATATTAATGATCTCTTATCTGTCACCCGCAAACCCATCCACTCATATGCAGATGACTCAACACTTCATAGTTCATTCACACGCTGACACCCATTTACAAAGTCCAATATCTCTAACTCTCAACTCAATACAGCCATCTCCATAAATCAAGATTTATCTACGATCAGTGAATGGGGACAAAACAACCTTGTCTCATTTACTGCTAGTAAAACCAAATATATACAATTTACTAATAGACAAATATTGCCAGATTTGTATATTACCTTCAGTGCTACTAATATTCCCATCTCCAAAAGTATTGAAATTCTCGGCGTCTCACATAAGTGCCCTCAGCTGGATCTCTCATGTCAGATCACTTGCTAAAACCTCCTCAAAGAAACTTGGATTATTTTACAGAGTCCGTAACTTCTCCTCTGACAAGCAGTTAGCTATGATTTATAATAGTCATGTGCGCTGTCAGCTTGAATATTGCTCACCCTTGTGGAATGGATGTGGAGAGGTTGCATTAAAACAACTATACAAAATTCAGAGCAAAACTGTTGGAATTATTAATAACCCTGCTATTATAAATAAACTACCTCCCCTACAAGTAAGAAGGAATGTTGCCTCCCTTGCATTGTTTTACAGATATTTTTATGGCAAATGCTCAGACGAAGTTGCGTCCATTGTGCCACCTCTCCATGCCTTCCCTCGTGCTACATGGGCATCTGGTAGCGCTCATGACTGGAACGTCACTCAGCTATGTTGCAGAACTTCTGCCTATCAGAATTTTTTCATTCCCCGAACTGCATCTCTCTGGAACTCGCTTCCCTAGAGTTGTTTCCCTCCAAACTTCAACCTGCAGCAGTTCAAGTCCAACTGTTACAGATATTTTATGAATGGAGGACACCAGTAATCTGATGTATGGATTTTTTTTTTTTTTTCCTTCCTCTTCTGTTATTTAAAAAAAAAAAATACTCTTCCGTACCCTCTCCTTACCCTGCCCTGCTCTGCCTTGCCCTGCCTTATCCTACCGAATCCTACCCTATCATGCCCTGCCCTGCCTTGCCCTGCCCTGCCTTGCCCTGCCCTATCCTACCCAACCCTACCCTGTCATGCCCTGCCCTGCTCCTTGCCCCCCTTTCCTATCACGCATATTGTCTCCCACCCAAACATACCCAGCCCTACCTTATCGTATCTTACCATACCTTACCTTACCTTTCCTTGCCCTTCCCTGCCCGCGCTACCCTACCCTACCCTCCCTACCTACCTCGTTGACACTCTTTCGTGCCCCACTCCCCTTCCCCGACATCCCTACCCATATCTCCTCTAATCTCCTTCAACCCCCCTTCCCTTCAGCACTTCCCTCCTCCTTTCAGCACTTTTTTCACCTCTACCTTCCTTCCCACCCCTTTTTCTCTCCATCCATCTTACACCTATCCTCCTCCCTACTCCCTCAATCCCTCATCCCTCCATTCCTCTCACTCCTACCCTCTTCCTCTTCCTTGATTCCTTCCTCCCTCTCCTCTTATTCTCTCAATTCTTCTCACCCCTGTCCTTCTCCAAAGCCCTCTTCCCTCCATCACTTCATTTCACGCCTGTCTTCCTCTCTACCCCATTTTTCCCCTCCGTTCCCCCCCTCCCCTGTCCTCCTCTGCCTCCCTTTCCCCCCTTCCCTCATTCCTGCCTCAGTCATTCCCTTCTCCTTTCCTAATTTTCTTTCTCTTTCCTCCCCCCCCTTTTTTTTTTTTTTTATCGCATTCTCCCTCCGTGATTCTTATCTCTCCCCGTTTCATATCGTCCTCTCCAAGTCTCTCTGCCTCTTTACTTTTCTTCTCCCAATAAATAAATAAATAAATAAACAGGTAAATAAATCAATAACTAGGAAGCAATTAGCGAGTGCATACTTCCGCCATCGCCAATAAATTTAATAACGTACCACTATCATTCCTCTTTCCCACCAGACAAATACTTCTACTCTCACATGGCCAGTTAATTCTACGGACTTAATTTGCCCCGTTACACAAGCTCAGACAACGTATTACCTCTCCCAGCGCCAGTAAATTTTATGATTTTTTAGCTGCATCCGGATCTGGAACTGCCTCAAAATCTAATCAACTCTTCCTTGACCCGCTGCCCACCTACCCACCAGGTTTGATTGAATTCCTATAACAACTCCTTGAGATATGTTGTACACAGACAGACATGGGTGAATACATAATACCCTTCGCTCATCTATGTTGGGGGAGGTTAATGTAAAAGGAGGTGAAAGTCTGAGCACCTCCTCTCCTGAAGTCCTCCCCCATAGCGAGCGATTACCTGTCTTATTAATCCTTGTACAGACAGGTGTAAATGTATTCTAACTGACTAACCAGGTAAATAAATAAGTGATCTCCCCCAACCCCCTTCTCCATTACTAACAAAGTCACTCCCTCCCTCCCTCCCTTCTTTCCTTCCTTCCTTCCTTGCTTCCTTCCTTTCTTTCTTTCTTCCTACCTTCCTTCCTTCCTTCCTTTCTTTCTTACTCTCTTCCTCTCTTTCTTTCTGCCTACCTTCCTTCCTTCCTTCTTCTCTTTCTTTTTTCCTACCTTCCTTCCTTCCTTACTTCCGTTACCCACCTACTTACATACTTACGCACTAACTTACTAATTGATCTCCCCTCCCCTCCCCTTCCCTCTGTCACTTCTTCACCCCATGACGTCACCATGGGCTTTGACTGACAGGAGGTCTCAGTATAATGGGTAGTGACAGTGGATATGAGGGAGAGAGAGAGAGAGAGAGAGAGAGAGAGAGACCACCACCTATTAATGGTCTCCTGCAATTACTTCTGACGTCATTCCCTCCCCTTCCCCCTGTGGCTGCCCTTTTGCTTAGGATAAGGGGAGGGGGGGAGGTACGATCTTTCCCCTCATCTCTCCCCTCTCCTCCTTCTCTCTCTCCCCTCTCCATGTTCTCTCTCCCCTCTCCTTCTTTCTCTCTCTCCCCTCTCCCTCTTTCTCTCCCCTCTCCTTCTCACTCTCCCCTGCCCCCCCCCTCTCTCTCTCTCTCTCTCTCTCTCTCTCTCTCTCTCTCCCTCTCTCTCTACACACACACACACACACACACACACTCCATCTGTCTGTCAGTCTCCACATCAATCTATCACTTCATCCATCTATCTGTCATCTTTTTATCTATCATCCTAAATATATCCCAAAGTAGATTAGTCACATATATACCTAAATTTTTACTAAACTATCATCTCTACTGACCTTTAAGACGCCAAGAAATATATTACTTTAACCTGACCTAAAATTACCTTCTTTATCTTCAGTGCTGAGTTGTAACAGTGAACACTCGAATATGATGCTAGTCACGAAGAAGTGCTAGGGGAATGATGCAGAGCCGTAGCTTTCTCCTTTCCCTGCCGCCGAGCTACGTGGAATAAGTTGCAAAAGGACGGAAATCCGGGCCAAGTTAAGGTGAAAGGCGTATACCGTAGTACATTAGGAAGCACAAGAGCAGACCAGACGCGACTCAGCATTTCGTCACTAATGATACGGAAGACAAATGGAGTCAGCTGCCCCGGTGATGTCAGTACAGGTTTAGTTTGAAAAAAGTTATAAAACCATCTGTCAGCGAGTCATTATGGTCAGCCTTTGCCAGTACCATTTGGCAGGTAACAACAATTTCGTAATTAGTATGTATGTCACCTTCATGTCAGTACTATGATGCGTTTTATTATTATTTTTTTCTTCAGTGCACTTTGTTGATGTAACCCGATACTTTAGTTCATCTGAATGTGAACCCAATAGACTGCTGACTGAAGTTGCCCCCCTCCAGCAGTAACCATCCCCTTTTCACGGGACAGGGAGGGAAGTGAAGGCGTTTGCATAGCTAGGCAGAGAAGAGGCCCAGTTACGAGTATGTCAGTGCCACATCGCAAGGCACCCCCGTCCAGCACCAATACCGTATATACTCATAAATGGAATACACTACACCAGCGCCTATGGTAGTTAACAGATCCCATAACAGATACGCCTTTATAAATGATTAAACCTGAACTAAGTACTGTGCTTATGCGTGAATGACGATACGGAATATCTTACAGGACGTCACTGTATAAGGCGTGATTTAAAAAAAAAATGTATTGGCAATAATTCCATTTCTAAATCAATACTGGCTCTACCTTTACTATAAAATTCTCATCATAAGTTTCAGTCCTGCCTGGAACTGCCTATCCTTGCTTTATTCCACCGGTGACTGGGAGGGTCGTCTGCTTTCCTCTCCTTAGCTTTTTTTTTTTTTTTTCGTAATTAGCAGGTAAGTCATTCTGTTAATATTCAGAGCAGTAAAGACCGTACGATCTGTGTGATTTGTTTATCTGCGTAACCCTAATGTAAGAAAAGAAAAAAAAATAGCTCAAATAGTCAGGTATGCATTCGTTACACTCATGTACCTTGCGTCTCGTGACTTGCGACGGTGTTAAAAGTGAGGGAGAGGGAGGATGCTGGTGGCTCTATTATACTCCCACCCTGCCAACTCTCTCTCTCTCTCTCTCTCTCTCTCTCTCATAATTAGTACCAGTTAACGCCCAGACCAACGCAGTCTTAAGGAGTTTCTTGAGACACCAAAGACCGAAGAACCTTGACTCCCCTCGCCCCTTCTCATCCTCTCTCTCCATCTCTTCCCCCTTCCTCTCCCTCCCCTCTCCTCTTCTCCCTTTCCCTTCCTTTTCCCTCTCCCCTCCATCAAGCCCCTCCCCCCTCCCCTTCCCACGTCCCTCCCTCCCTTCCCTTCACCTTCTCTCTCTTCTTCTTTTCCTTCTCCCTCTCTTCTCTTCTCTCTTTTCCCTCCCTCTTTACCTCCTCCTCCCCTCCTTTCCTCATCCTCCCTCTTTACCTCCTTTTCTCCTTTCCTCCCTCTCCATCTCCTTCCCTCCTTTCCCCCTCCTCCCTTTTTACCTCCTCCTTCCCTTCTTTCCTCCCCCTCTTTCTTTACCTCCTCCTTTCCTCCCCCTCCTTCTTTACCTCCTCCTTCCCTCCCCCTACTTCGTTAACTCCTCCTTCCCTCCCCCTACTTCTTTACCTCCTCCTTCCCTCCCCCTACTTCTTTACCTCCTCCTTCCCTCCCCCTCCTTCTTTACTTCCTCCTTCCCTCCCCCTCATTCTTTACTTCCTCCTTCCCTCCCCCTCCTTCTTTACTTCCTCCTTCCCTCCCCCTACTTCTTTACCTCCTCCTTCCCTCCCCCTCCTTCTTTACTTCCTCCTTCCCTCCCCCTACTTCGTTACCTCCTCCTTCCCTCCCCCTCCTTCTTTACCTCCTCCTTCCCTCCCCCTACTTCTTTACCTCCTCCTTCCCTCCCCCTACTTCTTTACCTCCTCCTTCCCTCCCCCTCCTTCTTTACTTCCTCCTTCCCTCCCCCTCCTTCTTTACTTCCTCCTTCCCTCTCCCTCCTTATTTACCTCCTTCCCTCCTCTCCTCGCTCTTTCCTCCTCCCGTGGTGATGATGAGGATGAGAAATGAAGGTGAGGTGATGAAAGAGTTGAATAAGAGATGATTATTAGGAGATGAAGAGGGAAGGTGTGGTGAAGGTAGAGAGAGAGGGAGAGAGAGAGGAGTGTTAAGTGTAGGTGTTAAGTAATCCTTGTGAGAAAGAAACAGGATTTGAGAAACCTTATGACACACACACACACACAACACACACACACACACACACACACACACACACACACACACACACACACACACACACACACACACACACACGTAAGAATAATACATGAACATCTTACAAAACAACTTACGCATCCTCTTACGCAACACCTGACGAAAAAAAAAGAAAAAGGATATTAAAAAAAAGGTTTAATGTAGAGTACAGTTCAGTATGTTCTGGATGACTTATAATCTCTCTCTCTCTCTCTCTCTCTCGAAAGTTTAGTAATAATAGTAGCAGTAGTAACAGTAGTAGTAGAAACAACAACAACAACAATAATAATAATGATAATAATAACAATAATGATAATAATGATAATAATAATAATAATAATAATAATAGCCCCCAAACACATCCTGGTGGTGAAGGGGTTACGTACTTGAAATCTCCCCCCCCCTCCCCTTTTCTTTACATTTCCATTTCCAAACAATTTAAGCCTTTTTTTTCATATATTATTTTTATCTTCAAACGATTTTATTCAGCTCACGGGAGACTTTTTTTTTTTTTATATATATTTTACATTAACCCTTCGACAGGGGTAAAATTCTGTGACATAAATATAAGCATAAGATAGAGTAAGAGATGAGGTTCTTTAGGCCAATATGATAAAGGCGAAATAATTCAACACTTCCGTCCCCCGTGATTCTCAAAGTCAAAGTAAAGTTGTTTCAAAGTAAAATCGTCTCTACTAAGCCCAAATAAAGTACAAAGAAGGTTAATTCACAGCCACAGGGGTAATAGAGTCGGTCTGAAGCTGAGTAAAATCGTCTGGTGGTAAGAGTGCAATAAAATAAGGGGCTTTACTCAGAGGGAAGCATCAAAGAGGTTCAGTGGGGTTGAAAGGGTTAAGCTGAGAGTGTACACAGAGGGTGGTTTGTTTATCTTGAATGTGACTTCCGGTGGTGATAGCGGTGTGTGTATGGGGGAGGGGGGAGTGTTGGGGGAGGGGGGAGTGTGTTGGGGGAGGGGGGAGTGTTGGGGGAGGGGGGAGTGTGTTGGGGGAGGAGGGGGGAGTGTTGGGGGAGGGGGGAGTGTGTTGGGGGAGGGGTATGATGTTGAGAAAGGCATTAGCTGGCTCCGTCTGCTTGACACTAATACTATTATTACTATTGCTACTCCTACTGTTCCTTTCTACTTCTACTATTGCTACTCCTACTGTTCCTTTCTACTTCTACTATTGCTACTCCTACTGTTCCTTTCTACTTCTACTCTTGCTACTCCTACTGTTCCTTTCTACTTCTACTATTGCTACTCCTACTATTGCTACTACTACAATATATATATATATATATATATCATAAAATAGAATTCTGAGAAGCAATTTTGAAGATCACTTACAGGAAGATGCTAAGATCCTAAGGTTGTATGATTAACACTGAGATCGCCAAGGTGTGAAGAAACTCCCAGCTTTTGTCGCTAATTCTCTCTCTCTCTCTCTCTCTCTCTCTCTCTCTCTCTCTCTCTCTCTCTCTCTCTCTGACATATACAGTACATATAGTTAAAAAATAATTCACATATATTTTATTCTTGGTACTGCCCGACGATCTATATAAGTTTACGAGAGCACCCTAGCAGAGAGTATAATATGTATGAGTATATAGTAATCAATAACCTACATATACATCCTTTGAGAGAGTCAATAAAAGCCCTGCATGGAAGCTAGGATGGTGAAGGTTGGTCTTGGCGAAGGGAGCATTGAGAGGGGAAGTGGTCTTGGGAGGGGAGAGAGGGGAGGGAAGGGAAGGGGAGAGAGGGGAGGGAAGGGAAGGGAAGGGAAGGGAAGGGAAAAGAATGTTAGAAGGGAAAGTGGAAACGAGGCAGGGAATAAGGGAAGGGGTTAGGGAAGGAAAGGGAGGTGCAGGAAGGAGGAATAACAGGGATGGAAATAGGAGCAGATGATGATAAAAGGATTGAGAGAGAGAGAGAGAGAGAGAGAGAGAGAGGTACTGTACACCACGCCACGCAACACTAAAATTAACACAGTCATTCCCCTCACACCTTCCCATAGCAACTTCTCCCTACCACAACCCCTTCAGTACAATGTCGTCCTTCCCCTCCCCCCCTCTCTCTCTCTCTCTCTAATTAACCTGTACAATTAACCCTTTCTGTACGACGACCCCTTGTATGATTTGAGCCTTGTTACATCCAGTCCCCCCCCCCCAGGAAGAGAGAAATTGCAAGCCCATTTCTTTATATTTCCTTCAGTATCTATCTATCTGTCTGTCTATTTCTGTCTATTTATTTCTCGACGCCTTTATGCCGTATGGGGTGGCCACAAACAAATCGCCTCCATGTCGTCCTGTCCCCCGCCATTTCACTATTACAAGAGATCTAAATTCAGTAAAAGCACCTGGCTGGAGGGATTACAGGTGCGTGAAATCGTCTGGGAAAATCGCCACCGGAATCCAGGGGTTGATTTAAAGCAGTCGTCAGGTGTTCCAATATGGCCGCCTTGTTGGCCACGTGGCGGGGTTCAAATGGAGAGGCACTGTTTTTTATTTTTTATTTTTTTTGTGGGAAGTAACTGACTCCCGCTGTGCCGTGTTGCTTCCGTGTGTGTGTGTGTGTGTGTGTGTGTGTGTGTGTGTGTGTGTGTCTCTCTCTCTCTCTCTCTCTCTCTCTCTCTCCATTCACTTTTCACTAATAATAATAATAATAATAATAAATTGAAATCATACACAGGTAAATAGTGAACACCTGAGCACATTAGTTACTCACACCTGTTCCTCTTATCAAGGTCATTTGTGCCTTTCCAGTCCAATGATCTGTAGTTTTATTTCATTCAGCAGAGAGAGAGAGAGGGGGGGGGAGGGTGGTGTGTCGAGGTAAAAGGGGTCGTTACATAGTAGGGACAGAAACGCCTGGAGGTCACCCCACCCCCTCACAGGATGCAACTTCAGACATAGATGCATATAGACAGATTGCCACCTCACTCTTAGGACGCTGTACCCAGACGATTTTATTCATCCCTGGAGAATAATCGAACTAGGGGGGGTTAGACACAGCAGCCGTCATCAACCCCTACCTTACAGATACATAAAAAGGCGTCTGGTGTTAGCTAAATAAACTGAAAAGTACAGTACTATACCGAAGGGGTTGATATTGATGTTGGGAGTACGTTCAGAAAGGTACGATAAAGTTGTAAGCAAAATAAGTCGCTCATGAAAAGGTGTTAGGATTAATTCATAAAGTAATAATGGTGTAATAAGTACAATCAAGTAATAAGCATAATAAGTCGTACAGAAAAAGGTGTTAGGATTATTTCATAAAGTAATAATGGTGTAATAAGTACGATCAAGTCTAGGTAAAATAAGTCGCTTGGGAAAAGGTGTTAGGATTAACTCATAAAGTAATAATGGTGTAATAAATAAGATAAAATAATAAGCAAAGTAAGTCGCTTGGGAAAAGGTGTTAGGATTCAGACAGCACTACTTGGCGGAGTCACAAGCGTGGGACCAACTTCCTGTCGTAACCATATTATGTTTGTGTTTACTGGACCAAGGCAGCCACAGGAGAAATTCGGCGTTCTCCTCACCTTTGTCTCTGCTGCCAACACAAACCTTAGCTACGACGCGGAATAAAGTCCTGTTTGTAAATGCGGGACAAGTTTTCGTTATTCAGGAGAGAGAGAGAGAGAGAGAGAGAGACATTATGGTCTGTCGTAAGTTTGGGAAATTTCGTATCCTCGCTTCGTCGGTGTAAAAATATTCGTGACATTTCATTTTTCTCTTGTATGATCTTTATTTCATTTCCGTATCGAGTTAGTTCGCATCAGCAGCATTAAAGAGAATAATGAGGCGAATTAAAATAAATAAGCAAGAAAAAGGTGCTGCAAAGTCTTCAACGGCAGTAAAATAAAAACCGATATTGGACAATCCTAATCGATGCAATCTCCAAAAAAGAACAATTAAACAGACTGTCTTAATATCTCCCAAAGTAAGATAACAGAATTAGCGTGTAAATGCAATGGAAAAAAGGTTAATTCTACTTGTGAAGAGATTTACTATAAAGAAATGAAAATGAGTACCAAGGGCTCCACGTCATCTTCATGAGTAAGATTATTTAACATTATAAGTATCAGTATATAGTAAAGTAATAGCTTCATATAATTGAGAAAAATGGTAAAACTGACAGAAAACGTATGCTCTTGTTGTCAGGTGAATCTGTATAATTGTCCCCAGGGCGAGACGGGCCTGGCGGGTGTACCAGGCAACAACACGCGCTAATTTGAGCGTCCCCTGAGTCCGCTCCGCGTCTCCCTCCTCTCCCCTCCTTCCCTCCCTCCCCTCCGCTCTTCCCCCGCAAGTTATTTCCCTCGCAGGTGTCCGTTCTTGTAAACCTTGTGAATAAAGCCAGTGTGTGCAGCTGGGATGAGGAGAAAAAAGCCCGCCAAGAGATCGTGATGCAGCCAAGGTGACCCCCCAAGAATCCTCCCAAAATGTCCGGTCCAGCAAGAAGGTAGGATTTTTCTTGATATATTACTTACTTTACCCCCTCTGCGTTTATCTATAGTTTCTGAGGTCAGTGTTCTCTGCGTAGATTACCCGGCGAAGCATCTGGTAGCGGCTGAAAGGGGAAAAACTGCGATCTTAAATAGTACCAAGATATGGGATATAATTTTGGCAGCTTGTTTATCCACGATTCCCAGGATTAATGTTTCACACGTAGATTACTTCGTGGTTCCTTTTAATGACGGCTGAATGGTTTTAATAGTGCATTTCCCTTATTGATCGCACATTGGACGAATTTTATTCTTGGCAGACGCATTTTTTACCCACATGGGTTTAAAAACGGCCTTGGGTGAATAGCCGAAGCGTTGATATTTTCTAGAAAGCGTGTAGTAATGATTATATGGGATGAGAGGTGCGTTCTTGTAACAGTGTTTGAGTTTTAGATATTCGGAAATGCACTCAACTAACGTAGAGTGAAATTCAAATGTTGTCATATAGTTTACGCATTTTTAATAAATTTTTCTTCTACATACGTCCGTTTCAAATGCAGTTTTTAGTACTAGCAGATATGGAGTAGGAGTGGGGGTTGTTCAGCTCGTAGTTGTCTAATCGTATCTACATCCAGACTAGAGTGAATTAAGTTAGGTTAAGTTAGATTAAATTAGGTTAGGTGGAGATTTAATTAGGTTAGGTTAGGTTGAGTTTGATTGAGTTAGGTTATGTTACAGGCCTGTATGGTAGTTTTCAACAGAATTTTTTGGGGCTAGACCAAATGTACATACTGTACCTCCGTACTACAAACTTAAAATTAAATTGACGCGCTTAAGTTTGCATACCATCCGATATTTTTCAGTATGATTCTACCTAAAAGTTGATGGTTAATGGAGCATGTATGTGTAGTGATGGAGGTGGGTTTTTAAGTAAAAGGCTTCACTTTCTGCCAAACTGAACTTTCAACTCAAACTGTCCATTACTTTAATAATTTGGCCATTTTCCATTTTTGTTGCACTATGCAGCACCTTTACCAAGATTGTTCTTTCACGCCTGCAGTAGAATTCAGGTTGAAGTATACCACCTGCCTTTTTACTTTAGGAAATGATAAAATAATCAAAATCCAAGTACTATTATGATTTAATTTATGATCAGTTTGGATCAAATTTAGAAATATTCAATCAAACACACAAAATGTTTGAATTTTCAGCAAGACTACTCCAAGTTTTTCCTCCTTTTTATTTTCAAGTTCAGCCTTATAAGCCCTCAATCTTTGTTGAAGTTTTGAGAAATTAACATACAAATAGCCCCCCCAGAAATTACAGCCTTAAGTTAGTTTAAATGATGTTAGGTTAGGTGAAGCTATATGCAATGAATGGAGACAGGCGCTGGAGACGCTCCCTCCCATCTCATTTTTTATATACGAAGAAAAGCATTTGCGACAAATGCTTGTATAGGAGAAATTGCTTAGAATGTCTTAAATTCAGCAATGAGCTTATTAATTAAAGTGTCAGTTTGTTGTACTTCCAGCAGTTTATTTTTATTTACAATTGACGTATTTTACCCATTTCCTGTTTGCCCCTAACTCCAAAAATGAATTCAAGTACAGTACCGGTATTGTATTTTTTTTTTTTTTTAAAGGCAAAGATGCACTTGACAGGTTGGTGATGATTGGCTGAATGCAATGCCCGAATAACATCAATGTATTTGATTTAGTAAGTTTCAGTTCACATTACTGATAATTTGAAATACAGCGATGTTATTCGGACATGTTTCATCATCAAATTGCATCTTTGCCTTAAAAAAAAAAAAAAAATAAGTATAGTTTCACTCGAGAACATTAGCAAGACGACCGTTTCAATTTAATTCCGTGATTCCCATTTCCGCTCCACCATATATAGTGTTGTTGATATTGTATTTCACAGATTTTGCCTGTTCTGCATAACTCCATGGCTCTTAGGATGAATGTTTGGTATGATAAATGTTCACAAAGATTTAATATCGAATTCTGAAGATGAAATTACATATATCCCGTGGTTTTTTTATTGTTGTAAAAGAATTTGACCTTGAAATCCATCGCAAATCACATTCTATAGCTTTATGTTCACAAAGACAACATCGGATTCTGAAGATGAAACTATATTATATCCTGTTTTTTTTTTTTTTATTGTTTTAAAGGGATATGGCCCAGATATATATCACAAATAACAAGTTCTATACATTTGCGACCCTATCGCGGAAAAGTGTTGGGTCAGCTAGCCTGAATATCTGAAACGAATGATTTATGATGGATTCCACGGTCACATTCTTTCAAAACACACACACACACACACACGCAAATTTCATCTAACTCGCTTTTACCCATTCTAGGCCACTCGCAACTAATTAAGATGAACGTAGTGTGGATACGTGAAGTAAATTGCTGTTAAATGAGTTTGAATTGCCCACATTCTCTCTCTCTCTCTCTCTCTCTCTCTCTCTCTCTCTCTCTCACCGTAGGTGCTCAGGACTTTGGCACCAATTTTTGTCCCTGGTTTCAGTTGGGTGCACGTTACAGTATTTGAGGTTTATTTGTTTTTGTGCTCTCTCTCTCTCTCTCTCTCTCTCTCTCTCTCTCTCTCTCTCTCTCTCTCTCTCTCTCTGTCCATCCGAATTTTGTTTTAAGTGAACTGCAGGCAGGAAAAAGTGTAATAATTAGACAAATCTGAATTAAGGGAAACGAAATAGTCTTAAATCCTGTGAGAAAGCGATTTTTTACGACCTTGTTGCTGGGAGGAAAGAATGCAGAGAGAGAGAGAGAGAGAGAGAGAGAGAGAGTTACGAAACTTCAGATTTTAGCGGAACAGCTGCAGATTGGAATGCGTACTGTCACTTCATTTGCCAAGCTAGACCGATATAGTTAACAACAGTTCTTGCCCCTCTCAGCTGACAGATAGAGTTACAGAGAGAGAGAGAGAGAATTATGTAAGCCACACCTCACCCCCACCGTAGGACGATTTGGCAAGGGGGTTGACAATGACCGGTAGAGGACCCAAAGATTCAAACTCATAGTACCCCGTTGGAGATTCAAACCTTGCCTACGTGATCCCTTTACGAAACACTGACTTCCTAACCTCTCCAGTGCGATTTCAAATTTCATCCCCTCTATCGCCAAACGGATTTATTTTACAGGGTGTAGACATCTTGCATCCGTTATCCTCTACGGTTTAAATAAGCTGTAATTTAAACCTTACCGTTGCGATAAGAAATGTGGGTTTTTATTTCGCTCTCGTCAGTGTTTTATTTCGGCGGTTTTAGGTGTTATATAGTCCTTTCACCAGAACTTGGCTCAAATTTTTCATCTTGCTTATTTGACGTAGCTTCACTCTTACGTATTATTCGTATTGTGTTAATATTACGTGTATTATGAATATTTTGGTGAGGTTATATAGAAAATGTGAATATCTTACGGGCTACCGGTATCCAGCTTTCCTTTTGCATTTCCCCATCCTGTCCCACTTTCTCCTTCCCGTATTTATTTTGCTTTCCACTCTCTCTCTCTCTCTCTCTCTCTCTCTCTCTCTCTCTCTCGATGAGATAACATGTACTCCAACAGATAGCTGACTGGAGTGATTTCCTCGTCTGATTGGACGCATTTTTATCTAATTGATTTATTGATGGAGAGAGAGAGAGAGAGAGAGAGAGAGAGAGAATGCCTTGTGGTCTCGTATGTTAAGACGCCTGGATCAAATTTGGCACATTAGTTCATACCTAAGGAACGAGTGAAGTTTTTTATTCACATAATGCCACTCAAGGTCGTATGTTTGGTCACCGAATATCACTCAAGGTTGTATACCAGGTCACCGTAGCCTTGTATGTCTGGACTGAATAGCCTAGCCTCGGAGTCCTACGCTTCTGACGAGGGGGCAGTGCAGGAATGAATGATGGATGGGGTATTTTATTTTGTTAATGCATTAGTATCACTATCCAGCTCTGTTTATTTCCATTAGGTGCGTAGGGGCCCGGGGCTTGGCCAATTAATCCACCCTCAACGCAAGGATGACCTAGACGTCTTTGTATGGCATTATTATTATTATTATTATTATTATTATTATTATTATTATTATTGTTGTTGTTGTTATGGTAATATGTGTAAGATTACAATGATGCTTGAGTGGTTCACTATCAGCGAGATAAGGCTGTGTGGTGTCTCCAAGGTTGTTCAGTAATATACCGTGTGTGTGTGTGTGTGTGTGTGTGTGTGTGTGTGTGTGTGTGTGTGTGTGTGTGTGTGTGTGTTAGCCCGTAATATCCCACTGCAGGACACAGGCCTCTCCCAGATGTTTGGGAGGTAAACAGCCAATATATTATATTACATATATGTAATATATATCCCGTTTGAAAGGAGTGGTGGATCTTCGGTTGTAGGGGCAGGGAGGGGATGGAGAAGGATGGCAAAGCCGCCTCATCCCCCACCTCCTCCGAGACCCTCTTGAGCCAGAGGTCCACCCGGGAGAGGTGGTGCTGACCTCTCGAGAGGGGCGGAGGAGGTCGGCCAGGCCACCTCAACCCCCACCTCTCCTGAGACCTTCTTGAGCCATAGCCCCAGCTGGAAAAAGGTTTGGTCACCCTTCGGGGGTGGAGACAGAACTGCTTGTGGAGTGTTATAATGGTGAGCAGGCTTTATTATTACTTTGACCTAGTAAGGCCAGACTAGATAAGAGGCTTATTAGCAGCGGTCAGGCTAAAAGCATTCCCCCACCTGAGTCATAAGCCAGCCAGGAAAGGTTTATTGGCTGTGTACGGTACCTGGGAGACGCCTACTGTAAGTCATGCAGTGGAATGTTGCAGGCTGGCGATGACACACACACACACACACACACAGCACATGGGATTGTCATAGGTTAAAACTAGAGTTGTGGAAAAGGGGTGGTGGGCAAGGACGAATGGTAACGAGTGGAGCATTTCAAAGCTGATGTGTGGAAAATGATGCCGTGTTGATCAGTGACAGTGAGCAGGATCTTCGCACACTGATTCACGGTTATGCGATGTCTGTGAGCGGCGCGGTTTGAGTAAATGTAGAAACGCGTCAAGTGGTGGTGGTTGAGAGAGGTGAGTCAGCGTAACTTCCTGGTTAATGGAAAGAGAAGAACGGGTGGAGAATTTCAAGTACCGTGCCTCGTTGCAGTAATACTGTATATGTAAAAAAAAAAAAAAAAAAGTGTAGAGGAATTGGATTTATAATAGGAAAGGTGTAGCTATGTGTGCCGGTAAATGAATTGGATTTATAATAGGAAAGGTGTATGTTTAGATGAATTGGAAAGGTGTGTGTGGAGGAATTGGATTTATAGTAGGAGAGGTTTATGTGTAGAAGAATTGGAAAGGTAGTGTACGTGTAAAGGACTTGAATTTATGACAGAAAAGGTGTATGTGTAGAGAAACTGGATTTATAAGAGAAGAGGTGTATGTGCAGATGAATATTAGAGAATGCAAGGATGATGACTTTGTGATTACGAAGGACTGAGTATGGAGGCTGGTGAAGGATTGCATTACGTTATAGCGTCCACTTTAAGGTTTGGCGGTGAGATGTTGATAATATGACAGTGGAAATAAGACTTATGAATACCGTGTTCGTTGTGTAGCGGTGGTGTGGAGAAAAGAAGTCTAGATATCGTGAAATACGTGGATTAAGGGAATCAGTTGGCTTTTGGTTCCTTCTTCCTTAAATATAAATATATATATATATATATATATATATATATATATATATATATATATATATATAAAGGGTGGAAGGATGTGTGTTTAGATGTAAGGGAAGAATGACCATAGAAAGGGTGAAGAATCTCCCTAACACCTATTTACGAGCGATTTATTTTGCTTTTTACACCTTACTGCCCCCTGTGCTACATGAATCCTTCCACTATTGCCATACTCTGCATAAGTAACGTACAAAATGATATTAACCAGTCATATCCAAAAATAAATCGCAAAGGGAGAGGTGTTAGGGAGCTTCCATACTTGAGAATACGAGTCAAAGAGTCTGACGTGGAAGGAAGCATGGTGGATGAAAATAAAGGTGGAGGGATGTGGGAAATGACTGTGTTAAATAACTGTGAGGTGGCGGTATGTGGTAAATAACTGTGGTGAATAACTGTGAGGTGGAGGGATGTAAATTACTGCGGTGAATAACTGTAAGGTGCCGGTATGTGGTAAATAACTGTGAGGTGGAGGGATGTGGTTAATAACTGAGGTGGATGAATGTAGTAAATAACTGTGAGGTGGATGAATGTGGTAAATACCTGTGAAGTGGAGGGGTGTGGTAAATAACTGTGGTAAATAACAAGGAGGTAGAGGGGTGTTGTAAATAACTGTAAGAAAGATATAGGTCTTAAGGAAACTACCCTAAGTAACTATATCCTTTTTACCCTAACTTGGCCTAAAATTACCGACTCTCCATCTTGAGCACTAAGCCGTATCAGAAGAAAGACACTAAAATATGATGTTAGTCACGAAGAAGTGCTGTGGAAAGGGGGTAGATTCATAGTAGTGTCTTTGTATGAGCTGCAAAATGACGACAATCTGGGCCAAATGAAGGTGAAAGGAGTATAACAGAGAATTAAAAGGATGAAAGGTATAGTTATTCATATCATACAGAAAAGCATATAGGAAGAGGTGATACATTTTTTTTTTTAACCTTATACCTTATTGGCGAAATATATCCCATAGATGTATTTAAAGCAGATCTAAATTAATTAATAAATAAATAAAAATAATGTGTAGATTGTATTGAAGGGTTATGAGATGGAGCCAAGGTTTCAAAGGCAAGAATTGTTTTGATAGTCTCTCTCTCTCTCTCTCTCTCTCTCTCTCTCTCTCTCTCTCTCACTGATGCACTTCCCCAACGTTCCTTCTCTAACCTACCCCTGTCCCCCTCTCACCTCCTCCCCTTCCCCTCCCCCCTCTCATGTAGCAGGTGTTTCCTCTTGTGGGTGCCAACTCCCCTCCTCTCCTCCCCCTCCCCGCAGTGCCGGATTGGGGGAGGGGAGGAGAGGGAAGAGGGAGAAGGGGAACGATAAAACAAAGGGGGAAAAGGTGGAGTGGGAGAGAAAAGGGAGGGGAGGGAAGAAGGGAAGGAAAAGTTAAGGAAGTGGAGGGGAGGGGAGGGGAAGGGAGAAAGGAGGGGAAGGAAAGGGAGCAAGAGGAAGGCTGGGGAGGAGAGGGGGGGAAGGAATGGAAGGGGAAGTTGGGGAGAGGAAGTGAGTAGAGGGGAAGAGAGAGGGGGAGGGGGAAGAAATCTGAGCCGAGGTAATTGAATAGTGTGAGCTTGACAAAAGAGAATTTGATTAGGGGGGGAAGGGCAGGAGAAGGGGGAGGAGGGAAGAAGGTAAGGGGGATGCGGACGGGTTAGGGGGAGAGGAAGAAGGGGGGAAAAGGAGGTAGGAGGGGGAGAGGAACGAGAAAGGGGAAAGGAAGGTAGGTGTACAAAGGAAAGCAAACATCAACAGACCTACATGTTCTTTCAAGGCAGTTTGTTATGGAGTATGTTATAACTATCGTAGCTGGTGTGTGTGTGTGTGTGTGTGTGTGTGTGTGTGTGTGTGTGTGTGTGTGTGTGTGTGTGTGAGAGAGAGAGAGAGAGGTAAAGTGAAACGTGGGCGTGTTTTTGTAATTGTTACTAATGACCCGTACAAGAAACACTCCACCCCACCTTACTGTGTGTGTGTGTGTGTGAGAGAGAGAGAGAGAGAGAGGTAAAGTGAAACGTGGGCGTGTTTTTGTAATTGTTACTAATGACCCGTACAAGAAACACTCCACCCCACCTTACTGTGTGTGTGTGTGTGTGTGTGTGTGTGTGTGTGTGTGTGTGTGCAGTCAGTTTTCGCAAAAGGGAGAGAAGGGGGTGGGGTATGGGGGAAGGGCGAGGTTGGGGGAGTGGGGGGGGTGAGAGGGAGAAGCACATTACCATACGGCAGAGGTTTAAAGGGGTGGTATGGAGAGAGGGGGGGGGGTGGGGGGAAGGTAATACCAGGGTGGCTACCTGGACAACTCCCACTCAATATTTATTACCACCACTACCAACATTACATGCCTACCAGGATTTACGGTTTCACATTCTCATCACCACTACCACCACCATCACCACCACCACCACCATCACCACCACCACCACCACCACCACCACCACCACCGTCATTTAACCACCTTCATTACCATCACTTAAAGTATCCATCCATCCATCCATCCATCTATCTATCTGTCTATCAGTCTGTTTATATCCATCCATCCATCCACCTTTTTTTGCCCCCATCTGGAGCGTAGGGGCCCGGGACTAGGCTTCCATCCTAAGAACACAAAAGTCCGCGTTCCCTACACTTCACGAGCCTTCCCAACGCGTCTTCCCTGTCAGAGTACATTTGCATACCGTCCTTCAATACCCTCGTCTATCAGTATACCGTATCTAAACTACACTCCGTTCACTTTAACTAGGCGTAAAGCTGCCATCTCTCCATCTTGAATAGTGGGCAGGAGATTAACACTAGATTATGATGCCAGTCACGAAGAAGTGCTGTGGAAAAGGATGTAGAAACTTAGTACTGTCACTGAGCTACATGGAATAAGCCACACTAAGGCGAATTTCTGGGCCAAGTTAAGGTGAAAGAACTGGAGAAAGACACATGATTTTTTTTTTTTTTTAAATCAGATGGCTGGCTGTGTGTGTTGGGATCTGAGCATTACAAACATCACGTTCCGAATAATGTGAGTTGCTGGTTCTGTGTGTGTGTGTGTGTGTGTGTGTGTGTGTGAGAGAGAGAGAGAGAGAGAGAGAGCGGATCTAAGCATCACAAACATCACGTTCGGAATAATGTGAGTTGCTGGTTTTGCGTGTGTGTGTGTGTGTGTGTGTGTGTGTGTGTGTGTGTGTGTGTGTGTGTGTGTGTGTGTGTGTGTGTGTGTGTGTGAGAGAGAGAGAGAGAGGAATAAAATGAGTGTTACAGGATTCATGCAAGTTACTGTCATGCCTTAGATTGCTTTATTTTTTCCTAAATTGATCAGATAATAAAGATATACAGATATTCCACCGTGTGTCGCTATTGTTATCATCTCCTCCCCCTCCTCCTCCTCCTTCTTCCTCTTCCTCCTCCTCCTCCTTCTTCCTCTTCCTCCTCCTCCTCCTCCTCCATGAAATATATTTACACACCCTCTCCACAACCAAACACGAACCCCCATTACCAAGAACCCCACGACCTTTTCACGACCACACAATGCCTTCCAGCGAACAGGCAACCATATACGACTTCTCACGACCATCCAACGACCTCGCTTGACTTACCTGGGAGCGTCAGTGACCTGTATTTCTGGTTGTGCCTGAATCGGGGCAGCTTGGGTCATATTGGAGGGCTGGGTGGGCGTACTGGACGACCCACCCTCCTTGCAGCACGCCAGGCCCATCGTTGCGGGTCGTTAGGGAGTGATTAAGACTCGTTGGAGGTAGTTAGGGGTCGTTAAGGGTAAATCCAGGGAGGTGGTGTATCGTTAAAGATGGATAAAGAGTTGTAAGTAGTTAGGCGTCGTTACAGGTGGATAGGGGCTTTACAGATGGTTAGAGAGGGTCGTTGCGGTTGGATAGGGGTCGATACAGGTGGTCTAGAGCCGTCACAGGTAATTAGGGGTCGTTACAAGTGCTTAGAGGTCGTTACAAATGATTAGGGGGTCGTTACAGGTTAGAGGGGTCGTTACAGGTGTTCAAGGAGGCTGTTAGAGAAGGTTTGCACTATTAAGCGGTGGTTTGGAGCACTTTACACTTTTTACAGGCTTGGTGAAGTATACTGTGGCTTGGTGAAGTATACTGTGGCTTGCTGGGAGTATGCTGTGGCTTGCTGGAGTACACTGTGGCTTGCTGGAGTATACTATGGCTTGCTGGAGTATACTGGGGCTTGCTGGAGTATACTGGGGCTTTGTAGAGTATACTGTGGCTTGCTGGAGTACACTGTGGCTTGCTGGAGTATACTGTGGCTTGCTGGAGTATACACTGGCTTGGTGGAGGAGTGAGGTGGAGGGACGAGTGAAGGTGGATACCCGTGATGAAGCACTGAGAGGTGTGGATGTGGAGTAGTGTGGTGTGGAGTGGAGGGTCATCGCGATAATGTACCGCTATATGCCTATCTCCACTTGCCCCTGACGATAGTGGTGATAGTGACGAT
>NC_136980.1:2385000-2407500 GCF_032717465.1 Coenobita brevimanus | reverse complement strand
TCGGGTGCTCGAGGAAGACGTAAGTGGATTAGCTAATGTGGAAGACGTTGATTATATTTTATGACTTGGATTGGAGATAAGTTTTGTGTAGTTAAGAGGAATTAAGTGTAAGTAATTGGGCCATTCTCTTGGAAGGTTGTTTTCTGTGTGTGTGTGTGTGTGTGTGTGTGTTGTGTGTGTGTGTGTGAGGGGTTTGTGTGTAAGGGTTTGGGGAGGGTTGTGGTGTGTGTGTGTGTGTGTGTGTGTGTGTGTGTGTGTGTGTGTGTGTGAGTTTGTAGGGGGTTTGTATGTGTTTGGGGAGGGTTGTGGTGTGTGTCTGTGTGTGTGTGTGTGTGTGTGTGTGTGTGAGAGAGATGTGTATGTGTGTGGGAGGGCGTTTGTATGTTTTTTGTGTGTGTGTGTGTGTGAATCTGATTTTTAATTCTTGTGTCACATTTTAACCAAAAACTTAAATCCACTTTAAAGATTAGTGAAATTATTTAGAGTACGATAAATTATAAAAGACATCCAGGGCGTGAAGAAGTTAATATATATATATTTTTTTATACATTGAATACACTGGATATGTTGTACTCTTTGCCATCGTTGAAAGTAAGTAGATTATATTGGTGCTTGCTATCCTTTGTACTCCTTTGCATTCCCTACATACCTCCCACTTCCTTTCCGCTTCTCTCTGCCCCTCCCCTCCCTCCCTCCTTCCCTCACATCACTCCCACACTATTTATTCATGAGGGAAGCCCTGCAGAGGCATTTGCTTGCATGCGGTTAATGGATCTGCTCGGCCAGACAGACTAGGTTTGAGCAACATCAACAACAACAATATCAGGTTTAACGGGAAGGGACGGGGGGAGAGTGGGAAGGTAAAAATGAAGATGGTGGTGAGGTACTGGTAAAAATGAAGATGGTGATAGGGTACAGGTGTAAATGAAGATGGTGGTGGGGTACAGGTGTAAATGAAGTTGGTGATAGGGTACAGGTGTAAATGAAGTTGGTGATAGGGTACAGGTGTAAATGAAGTTGGTGATAGGGTACAGGTGTAAATGAAGTTGGTGATAGGGTACAGGTGTAAATGAAGATGGTGACAGGGTACAGGTGTAAATGAAATTGGTCATAGGGTACAGGTATAAATGAAGATGGTGATAGGGTACAGGTAAACATGAAGATGGTGATAGGGTACAGGTAAACATGAAGATGGTGATAGGGTATAGGGGAAAACGAAGATCGTGGTGGGGTACAGGTGTATGGTGCAAGCTGTTAGGAGTGCACTGTTGTCACTTTTTCATTACAGGTTCTTTATTCACGGCGACTTATTTGTATTCTTTATATCCCCTCCCTGACATCATCCCTTCCCCCTTTCCTCCATTCTTCCCTCTCTCTCCCCTTCTTTCTTCCCTCTCCCCTATTCCCTTCCCTTCCCCATCTCCTTATCCTCCCTTCCTTCGTTCTTCCTCCCCCGAAAGGCATACCTTGACCTTTCACCCATGACACTCCCTACACCGTAACATCTCTCTCTCTCTCTCCGCTATATGTTTATGTGTGCATGTACAGTGTATATTTGTGTGTGTGTGTGTGAAAAATAATCGTTCCTGAACATTCCCATGCATGTGTTACTGCCAGTAGACCTACGTAATCTACGAATGTTGGGTAAATCATCTACTTTGGCTGTTCTTTAGGTGGTAGATTGACCCCTGAGTGGTAGATTCTTTCCTAAGTGGTAGATGAAGTAGGCAGCTGGCTTAAGAACATAACAAGAGAGGATAACTGCAGTAGGTCGGTTGGCCCGTGCTAGGCAGCTCCTAGAAGAGTAACTGAACTACTAGAATGAGATAAGGATAGCAAAGAAGAAGTAAAGGTGTTCTTCGCTACTTAAAACGTGAAAAATGAACAGAAAAAATACAACAGGGAAAAAAAAAAACAAGTAGGGTTTAAAACACGAGGTGGGGAGGGGAGGGGAGAGAAACGTGACTAGAGGGGGAGGGTAAGGAATTTAGAAGGGGAGATTAAAGGGTAAAAGGACAGTGACAGAGAGAGAGAGAGAGAGAGAGAGGAAAGGAGTTGGGGAGAGGAGAGGGGAGGTTATGGTTAGTAAGAGACGTAAAGGAAGAGAAACAGGGAGAAAGGAAGAGGAGAGGATAAAGAAGGTGAGATGGAAGGAAGAGTGGAAGGAGGGAGAGTTATGAAAGGTGAGAAGGAAGGGAGGATTTAATGACAGGGAAAGAAAAGGGAGTCTGGGGAGAGGAGGGGGAGAAGAGAGGATAATTATGCAGGGTGAGAAGGAATGGCGGAGGGAAAGAGAGGGGAGGAGGAAGGAGGGTTGGGAGAAGGAAGTGGGAGGGTAGAGGAATGGAGGATACGGTATGTAAAATGAGAGAGGGGAGGGGAAAGCAGGGGAGGAGGGAGTGGGAGGGGAGAGGGTGATTATGAAACGTGAGAGGGAAGGGAGGGGGAAATAGGGAAGGGGGGAGGGGAGAGGGGAGGGTGTGAAAGGAGGACATTGTTGAAGACATGATACAAATTGAACAGTGAAGGAAGATGAGCAATATGGAGGAAGATGGAACATGTTAGGAGGAAATGGAGAGAGGATATGAAGAAAAGGCAAAAATAGACATGAAGAAGTGGGAAGAAGGAGAGGAGATGTGAAGGAAAATGAGGGAAACGAAACAAACAGAAGAAAACGTGAGGGAAGAGAAGTATGTTGGAGGTGGAAACTGGAGACAGAGAGAGGAGAGAAATAGAGAGGAGAGAGCGAGAGAGGAATGCAGAGGAAAGGAGGGAGAAAGGTAGGACGAGGAGAGAAAGAAGAAAGGGGAGGAGGTGGGTGAGAAAAAGAAGTGTTAGTAAAACTGGGAAAAAAAAATGATGAAAGCGCAAAGGGAAAAAAAAAAAAAAAAACGGGGGAGGGAAGGAAAGGGGAGGAGAGAGCAGAGGAGAAGAGAGGAGAGACGAGGCGAGGTCAAGAGAGGAGAGGAGAGTTTAAGGAGAGAAAAGAAACAGGAAAAAATGAAAGGAAAAAAAGAACAAACGATGCAGGAATGGGGGAAAAAGGAGATGAGGAAGGTGAGACGAGTGAAATGAAGAAGAGGACAAAAATGGACAGACAGACGGGGTTACAGGCGAGATGAGGGGGCGGTAGGGGGAGAGGAGGTACGGGAGGGGAAGGGAAGGGGAGAGAAGATAGGGGAGTGGGAGGGAAGGGGAAAGAAGATAGGAGAGAGGGGGGAAGAAGATAGGGGTGGGGGAGTGGGGAGGACATAGAGGACGGGGAAAAAGAGGAGGGTGATAGGATAGAAGAGGCAGAAAAGAAACAGGAAGGAGGAGGGGAGAGAAGAGTGAAAACTGGAGAAGTGGAGAGAAGGAAGGGGAGAAGAAAAAGGGAAAAGGAATGAAAAAAGGGAGACACACACACAAGGAGGGTTAGATGAAGGAGAAGGAATGGGAGACGAGAAGTGATGGATAACATGGAAGGGAATGAAAAAAGGAGAGAGAGAGAGAGAGAGAGTAGAGAAGGGCAGGTTGACAAGGGGTTGAATACACAATTAGAGTGGGGGGAGAAGAGAGAGAGAGAGAGAGGAGGGGTTGTTGGGGTTAAGGGGGTGGGAAGAAGGAAGGAAGAATAGAGAGAGGGAAGACAGGGGGAGAGGGGAGGGAAGGAGAAGGATGGAGGGGGGATAGGAAAAGGAAGAAGAAGGATGGAGGGGGAGAGGAAAGGGAAGGAGAAGGATGGAGGAGGAGAGGAAGGGTAGGAGAGGGAGAGGAGAGGACTGGAGCAAAAATGGGAGGGTAAAAGGGAGACGAGGCAGTGGAGAGGGTGAATGCACAATCAGTGTGGAGGGAGGAGAGAGCTGGGAAAGGGAGGGGAGGGGAGGAGAAGGAATTTAGGGGAGGAAGATATAGAGGACGTGGGGGTGGGGGAAAGCAGAGAGGAAGGGGGTGAATGCACGACTGAGGGAAAGATAAGGAAGGGACGGATGGGGAATGGGAGGGGGGAGGGAGGAGAGAGTGCAAGGGGGATAGGGAAGGAAGGGAAGGGAAGAAGATGAAGTGAGAGGAGACGGGGGAAGGAAAGAGAAACGAGGAGAGAGGAAGGAGGGGAGGAAAGGGGAGCACTTTGGCACTGTAAATGTAGAGAGGAGAGAGGAGAAAAAGGAAGGGGAAGGGAAGGGAAGAAAGGAGAGGGAGAGGAAAGAAGAAAAGGAGAGGGCATATGAGAGGGGACGGAGGGAGAGGAGAGGAGAAAAGGAGAGGGGACGGAGGGAAAGAGAGGCACCTTGGCATTGTGAGGGGTGGTGGAGGAGAGGGATCCAGCAACAAGGTCTGTGCCAGGCTATATTAGTGCTAACCTTGTCTCGACCGCCTGTGTGTGTGTGTGTGTGTGTGTATGTGTGTGTGTGTGTGTGTGTGTGTGTGTGTGTGTGTGTGTGTGTGTGTAAGGAAGAAACGAAGCGCAGGAAAGTTGCAAATAAATCATGTCCAGGAAAAAAAAAAAATCATGTGTCTTAACATTGCTTTTATCTCTTAAATTTTGACAATCAATCCTTTCAGTATCCATCTGTCTATCTTTCTGTCTGTATATCTGCCTATCTATCTATCAGTCTATCTATTTTACTCTTGCTAACTCCACACGATAAGAATTTAAAGACGAGGACGTGGGCAGGGGAAAGACCAGACTGAAGATCGTAGGAAGGGGGAAAAGAGAGAAAAAAAGATGGCTTAAATTTTGACCTGTAAGGGGTGAAAGCATGAGGGCGGACTCGAGTTGCATGCCCGCCTAAAACGTGAAGGAATTGTTGCACAGTTAAGAGCAGTGACCTGTGCAATGACAATAATTAAATGGTGGTGATGCAACATTGCGAAAAGAGATGATGAAAGGGAACAGTGAGATGAGGAGAGGTTAAGAAACGATGAGAAAGATAAAACTTTGACTCTATCCAGTTTAGAAGAGC
The DNA here is from genome assembly GCF_032717465.1 of Coenobita brevimanus. Classification (NCBI taxonomy): domain Eukaryota; kingdom Metazoa; phylum Arthropoda; class Malacostraca; order Decapoda; family Coenobitidae; genus Coenobita; species Coenobita brevimanus. The sequence continues at coordinate 2,402,557 of NC_136980.1, read as the reverse complement.
TCTGTGTCATATCCCCCTACCCCCCAACCACACCCCACCTTACCACACTACACCACACCACACCACACCCTACCCTACCCTACCCTACCCCACCCCACCTAACCACACCACACCACACACTACCCCACTCCACCCCACCCCACCCCACCCCACGAACGAATAAGACCCGTATACATATCATCAACTCTGTGGGGTTAGAAAGAGCACACAGTAGGTACGGTTTAGCACACCTAATCTCTGTGAAGCGGATTTCGCAAGAGGAGTATTAGAGATGCCTTCAAGATATATCATGAGGAAAGGAAACACCAGAGTGATTGTGCCACCTGTGTGTGTGTGTGTGTGTGTGTGTGTGTGTGTGTGTGTGTGTGTGTGTGTGTGTGTGAGAGAGAGAGAGAGAGAGAAAGAGAGAGAAGAGCTTTGTCTCCGCGTCTAGGTAGGGTTTCGTGTGTGCGTGTGTGTGTGTGTGTGTGTGTGTGTGTGTGTGTGTGTGTGTGTGTGTGTGTGTGTGTGTGTGTGTGTGTAGGCTTTTATGAGAGTTTCATGCGTTTCCAAGTGTATAAGTGAATGTAAGTGCAATGTCCAGTATGTGTAAGTATGTGTGTACCATTTCTGTGAGTGTATGTGTACCGTCTGTATGTATGTGTGTATCATTATGTCAAGGTGTGTACACGTCATCAGGGCTATTGTGTTTGTGTACGCCTTAGTATATTTACATGTCGGTGATTGTGTGTACATGTGGCCGTGTGTGTGTGTGTGTGTGTGTGTGTGTGTGTGTGTGTGTGTGTGTGTGTGTGTGTGACGGATTTGGCCTTGTGCGTGAGTGATTGAGTGAATGAATGATGGAGTGTATGGTACGTCCCCATCATCACTCATCATCATCATCATCATCACCACTCTCCCTATCCATGCTACTCTCCTCCTAGTCCCTTATTTCATCATTTAAATACTGAGACCATTTTGATCTTGATGATGCTAGTGGTGATGAGTTGGTGATGATCATGGGCTGGGTGATGGTGATGATGGAGAGTAGTGATGTAGTGGTGAGGTGGTGATGTAGGTAGTGATGGTGGTGGCTCCATTGGAGTGGTGGTGAGGTTGGTGGTGATGATGGAGTGGGTTGTAGTGATGATAGAGATTTTGGTGGTGGCAGTATAGTAATAATAATAATAATAATAATAATTCTCTCTCTCTCTCTCACACACACACACACACACACACACACACACACACTCTCTCTCTCTCTCTCTCTCTCTCTCTCTCTCTCTCTCTGTTACACACACACACACACACACACACACACACACACACACACACACACTTAAAGGCTTTCATGTCTTTACACTTTTCACCCAGCACTTAAATTTGTAGCCCAGACACTTAAAAAACACTTAGCATTGGATCCCCCACTTTAGTCCTCTTAAGTGTTCTTGTTACTGCTAATCTCTTGCCTTATTTATTTTCATTTTACTTATACTTATCTGCCCTCTGAAGGTGAAGAGTTATGTGAGAGAGAGAGAGAGAGAGAGAGAGAGAGAGAGAGAGACGGAAGAAATGAAAAGTAAAGGGAAGGAGGGAGAAAGAGAAAGAAAAGAAAGTGGACAAAAGAGAGATTGAGTGTGTGTGTGTGTGTGTGTGTGTGTGTGTGTGTCTCTCTCTCTCTCTCTTTCTAATTAAAGCACTTTGCATCAGGCCTCAACCACTTAGCGGCTCATGTTTTTAGATGAGAGAGAGAGAGAGAGAAAGAGAGAGAGGCTGAAAGAAACTATGAGGGAAAGAAGGAGAAAGAATGAGATGAAGTGGGAAGGAAAGGAAAGGAAGGGAAGAAGGAGAGAGAAGATGAAGTGGAAAGGAAGGGGAAAGAAAGATAGAGTGGAAAGGAAATGAAGGGGAAAAAAGGAGACGAAGTGGGAAGGAAAGGAAAGTGGACAAACATACTTGACACTTAAGGGGAATGGAAGTGTTCTGACGAGGTCATTACGCCACCAGAGGCTGTTAGCAGGCCCGAAGGAGCTTTGCAGATTAGGAGAGAGAGAGGTCATTTGCCCTCATTGCCTCCCGTAATTACCCCCATTGACCTCATTACCTGTTGGGATTAATTGTAAGAACTTGATTGACTATTTGTTTATCTATTTTAAGAACTTGATTGATTTGGATATGATTCTGAGTACTTGATTGGCTGATTGTTTATATATTTTGAAGCTCATTGGCCAGAAAGGGACACTTGAAGCTCACTGGCCAGAAAGGGACACTTGAAGCTCATTGGCCAGAAAGGGACACTTGAAGCTCATTGGCCACGAGATATGGACACCGGAAGCTCATTGGCCAAAAGAAAGACCCTTATAAACTTAATTTGCTAAGAGAAAGAACGACTTCCAACACACACACACACACACACACACACACACACACACACACACACACACACTGTCTCTTTCTCTCTCTCTCTCTCTTTCTCTATTTCCGGCAGGCAACAGTACTCTGCCAACTATCACCTAAGCAACAGAGAGAGAGAGAGAGAAGGGACTGTAAGAACTAAGAGAGGAAAAGGGAAGAGGGGAGAGGATGGGAAGGAGAGGGGAGGATAGGAAGTGGGAGTGAATAAAGAAGGGAAGGAATGGACGGAAAGGGGAGGAGGGGAAAGGGTTGAGGGAGGAGGGAAGAGAGGAAATGAAAGGGGGAAGGGGAAATGTCTTGGGGGGGAGGGGAGAGGGAGGAGGAAGGATGGAGATGATGGCAAGGGGGGAGGAGAGAGAGAGTTAGAGATGGAGGAAGAGAGAGGAGGGGTGAAGATGGGGAGGGGGATGAAGAGAGGGAAGAGGAAGAGACAAGGAGATGGGGAGGGGGATGAAGAGAGGGAAGAGGAAGAGACAAGGAGATGGGGAGGGCAGAGACGGGAGGGGAAGAAGGGGATGAACGCAGGGGGGAAAAGGGGAGAGAAAAATGGATGAAGGTGGGGGAGTATAGAGACGGGAGGGGGAGGGGGAAGGGGGAGAGAGACAGGAGGGGGAGGGGAAGGGGGAGAGAGACAGGAGGGGGAGGGGGAAGGGGGAGAGAGACAGGAGGGGGAGGGGAAGGGGGAGAGAGACAGGAGGGGGAGGGGGAAGGGGGAGAGAGAGAGGAGTGGGAAGCAACACCACCCACAATAGTACCAAACCCCTTCACACCCAGGACGTCCCCTGATAGTTCATTCTTAAGACGGCCAATCGATCATATGCTCCTAAGAAAGATGTCTAAGTAGTAAAGGAATGTCTTGCTAGTAAAGGAAGTATTGAAGGCTTTATTTAACCCATTTATAAGCGTCTTCTAAGCTGGTCTCCTAGTAGTAAAGGAATCACTGAAAGCTTTAACTCATATAAGCGTCTTGTAAGCTGGTCTAGTGGTAAAGGAACTATTGACAGCTTGATTTAACCCTTCCATATTCTAAGCCTTTCTAGTAAGCTGAAAAATGCCCTTGTAATGGATTCATGGAGGAGAGCCGTATCAAACCCATATATTTTTTTATTTTTTATGCAAGGAAGAAGGAACCAAAGGCCAGGACCCCGCAAACGAATATACTAAGACTCTACTAAGCTTATCAAACTCTTCCGGTCCTAGACGTGTTCGGAACTTGCATATAGTTACCTGTTTTTTTTTTTTTTTTTTTTTTCCACAGGTGAGGCACAGAAGAGGTCCTATTGTCCGGAGTACAAGTTCCTCTCTCTCTCTCTCTCTCTCTCTCTCTCTCTCTCTCTCTCTCTCTCTCTCTCTCTCTCTCATATCGAACCCAGGGTATGTAGGCTGTGAGGTCGGGTCCCTGCGCACACACACACACACACACACACACACACACACACACACACACACACACAGGGGAGAGAGAGAGAGAGAGAGGTCAAAATACTTCTCCACTCCAAGCACAGCAGCAAGAATTATTTGGCACGGCCTGGATAACAACAACAACAACAGCTTCATTATTAGGAAAGTAGTGACAAATTTACTTAGTATTTTTTGGACACTATAAGAGAGAGAGAGAGAGAGATTTACTGAGCAGCCTCTGAATTACGACAGTGTAATTTTCCCACACAAGAAGTGGAAGTGTACTGTGGAATGGTGTGTGTGTGTGTGTGTGTGTGTGTGTGAGAGAGAGAGAGAGAGAGAGAGAGAGAGAGAGAGAGAGGAGGGGGAGGGGATAGCAGGAAATAAGATGAGAAAATGTGTGAGAGAGAAGGGAGGGGGCATAGGAAGAGGTAGAGAGAGAGAGAGGAAATGAATTGAGAAAATGTGTGAAAGAGGGAAGAGGCAATAGGTATAGATAAAATATGAGAGAGAGAGAGAGAGAGAGAGATCAAATAAAGGATCAGTAAAGGAAGCAGCACAAAGCCTCTCGCAGCAACAATGCAAGGGGTGGAGATGACTCGAGGAAATGTGTGGGGATCATAGCCGCCAACAGGAAATGAAATGGGGGGGAAAATTGATTACCGGCTGTGGCATAGGAGGGAGGGAAGAGGGAGAGGAAGGAAGGAAGAGGGAGGGGAAGTAAGGAAGAGGGAGGGAAAGGAAAGAAGAGGAAAAGGAAGGAAGACGAAGGGGAAGGAAGGAAAGACGAGAGGATGAAAAGGAAAGAGGAAGGAGGGGGAGAGGAAGAGGGAGGGGAAGGAAGGGAGGGAAGACGAGATAATTTAAGGGTAGGAGAAGGAAGGAAAATGAAGGAGGGGGAGTGAGAGAAATGGGACGAAAGTGGGGAAAGGATAGATGAATGAATGATAAAGGAAGGGGTTTAGGAGAGGGATGGGGAGGAGAAGGAGGAGGAGAGGGAAGGGGAGGGAATACAAAGGGCGGAAGAGAAATTAGATGGATGATTGAAGGGGAGGTATGAGAGAGAGAGAGAGAGACCCGATACATCCAGAGCACAACTCATTTCTTTTGGAGAGAGAGAGACCGTGTTTGCAGATTCTCTCTCTCTCTCTCTCTCTCTCTCTCTCTCTCTCTCCCCTAAAGTTTCCTCCATTCTGATTTTTGTCCTCCAATTATCCCACCAAAATTCCCTTCATAACTTTTTCTCCCTCCATCTCTCCATTAAAGTTTCCTCCATAGAGTCGACAGTTTCCTCCAGTGTCTCCAAGTTTCCTCCAACTCTCCTGAAATTCCCTCCATTCTAATTTTTTCCCTCCAGTTTGCCCGCTGAAGTTTCCTCCGTTCTGATTTTTTCCTCCAACTGGTGTAATGAGTTCCCTCCAAGTTCCTCCTGAAGTTTTTATGAGAGAGAGAGAGAGGGGGGGGACAAAAAAGGGGGGTGGAGGGGGAACAGTACACGAAGGGAAGCCAAATGGTCAAAAAAATTGAGAAAAACGGAATTGGAAAAAGGAGAAGCAGGGAAACGTGAGGGAGGAAGGAGGGAGGGAGGAAGGAATGTGGAAGGGAGGGAGGGAGTGAGGAGGGAGGAATGATGGAAGGAAGGGAGGAATGATGGAAGGAAAAGTGGAAGGGAGGAGTGATGGAAGGAAGATCGGAAGGTAGGAATGATGAAAGGAAAGTTGTAAGGGAGAGAGGAAGGGAGGAGTGATGGAAGGAAGGTTGGAAGGAAGGGAGGAAAGACGAAATGATGGAAGGAAGGGAGGAAGAGGAGGTATGGAAGGAAAGGGAGGAAAGGAATAATTAGTGAAGGTGAAGGGAAGGAACGGGATATGAAGGAAAGAAAAGGCATAGAAGAAAGAATGGAAAGGAAATATGAGGGAATGGGAGCAGAGAAGGAAGAGGATGATGAAAATGGAATTGGGAGAAACAACACGACTGGAAACCAAGTGATCATCAAATAAATAAATAAATGATAATAATAATAATAATAAGGAAAGAAATGAATGAAGTGTAGGAAAAGATGCGTGGAAACATGACACAGGAAATGAAGGGAAGGAAGGAAGAACGGAGGAAGGGAGTAGGTAAGATGCTGTACAGAGGAAATGAAGGAAGGGGGAGGGTATGGGCAAGGAGAAGGAAGGAAGGAAAGAGGGAAGAAGGGAGGGGAAAGGAAAGGAACAAGAAGGGAATTATGTACGAAGGAAGACACGAAAGGAAGAAAGAAGGGAAAGGAACAAGAGAGAGAGAAGGGAGAGAATAAAATAAAGGCGTGGAAGATAATTGAAAAAATATATAAGAAGAGATGATAAATAAGGAGAGAGAGAGGGAGAGAATTTACCCACTATGGTCACAAACGCACCATAAATGACAGTGGTGCCTTATCATGGTGTGTGTGTGTGTGTGTGTGTGTGTGTGTGTGTGTGTGTGTGTGTGTGTGTGTGTGTGTGTGTGAGAGAGAGAGAGAGAGAGAGAGAATGTATGTGTGTGTGTGTGTGTGTGTGTGAGAGAGAGAGAGAGAGAGAGAGAATGTATGTGTGTGTGTGTGTGAGAGAGAGAGAGAGAATGTATGTGTGTGTGTGTGTGTGTGTGTGTGTGTGGGAGAGAGAGAGAGAGAGAGAGAGAGAGAATGTATCTGCAAACACGGTCACAACAGCGCCATAAACGGGCTTAGTATGTGTGTGTGTGTGTGTGTGTGTGTGTGAGAGAGAGAGAGAGAGAGAGAGAGAGAGTGGGGGGGGATAGGTAAGGGAGAATGGGAGGAAGGATAGTGGAGGAGGGAGGGGGGGTGGATGGAAGGTGAGAGAGAGGACGGAGAATGGAAAAGAGAAAGTGGAGGGAGGGTGGAGGAAGAGAATGGAGGAGGGGGAGTAGAGAAAGGGTGGAGGGAGAGAGAGAGACTGGAGGAGGTGAGGTGGAAGGGAGGTAGGGACAGAGAGAGAGACAGGATGGAGGAAGGGGAGGGGAGGGATTGGGGTTGGGGGGAATGGAGGTGTTTACGAGGGAGAGTCATAACAAGAGGTAAACAGTAAACAAACAACCGTAAGAGCCGCGGGGGAAGCAGGTGAGGTACTAAGACGGAGGGTAAGGAGGCGATAAGGAGGATGGAGGAGGGGGTGAGGAGAGGAGGGGGTTGAGAAGGAGACGGAGTGGGTAAGGATAAAGGAAGCAGGTAGGGTATATATGAGGAACAAGGAGGGGGAAGGGAGGAGGAGGAGGGGAAGGAAGACTAAGGATGGAGGAAGGTGTGGGAGTACGAAGCATAGGAAGATGTAAGACGGAGAAGAATTTTATGTAAGAAGGAGGCGATAAGGAGTGACACGGAGGAGGAGGTTGGTGGGGAGGTGGGAAAGGGGTCAGACACAGCCTACTTATCGTATTCTATAATAATAATAATAATAATAATAATAATGTCGTATTCTATAATAATAATAATAAATAATAATAATAATTCCTTTTTTATCATTTAATAACAAAAGTAAAAAAGATGGAGTGAATTAAAGGGAGAGAGAGAGAGAGATTGAGTCCAGATAAGGGAGGGAAAATGGTCAGGGGGAGAGGGAGAGGGAAGAGTTTATGGTGGATGAGAGAGAGAGAGAAAGAGAGAGAGAGAGAGAGTTCATGGAGGTGGGTGAGGAAGGGTCATGAGAGGAGAGAGGCCACGGAGGAGGGAAGGAGGCTTTTGTAAGGGAGGGAAAAAGATGGAAAGGAAAGGGAGGAAGGGGGGAGGGAATGCAGGGTACGGAGAGGAAGAGAGGGGGAGGGGTGGGAGGAAATCAGGTTATGGAGAGGGAGGGGAGGGAGGAAAGCAGGTTATGCAGAGGGAGGGAGTGAGGAAAGCAGGTTATGCAGAGGGAGGGAAGGAAGGAACGCAGGTTATGGAGAAGGAGAGAGTAGGGGAGGGGAGGGAGGGAGTGGAAAGCAGGTTATAGGGTGGAAGGAAAGGAGGTTATGGGAGGGAGAGGGGGTCAGAGGAGAAAGGAGGCAGGGAGGCCATGGAAAGGGAAATAAAGAAGGGAGGTTATGGGGAGGGAAAGAACGGGAGAGGGGATTAGGTGAGAGAGAGAGGGAAGGAGGGAGGGAATTTGGAGGAAACAAAGGAAGGGAAGGAAAAGTTATGGACTGAAGGAAGGTCAAGAGAAGGGAAAGAAAGAGGGGAGGGGAAATGAGGTGAAAGGGAGGAAACGAGGTCATTAGGAGAGAGAGAGAGAGAGGTACAGGAAGGGAGAGAAGCTTACGGGGAGGGAGGCAAGAAGAGAATGGTGAGGCAGGGTACAGTAGGGTGAGATAGTGTGATACAGGGTGAGGCAGGGTGAAGGGTGAAGCAGAGTGACACAGGATGACGTAGGATGAGTATGATACAAGGTAAGGGTGAAGCAGAGGATATGAGGTAACGGTAAGGCAGGGTGAAACGAGGTGAGTAGAGTGAGGCGGTGTGTAAGAAGGCAAAGGTGAAGCAGTAACATGAGTGAAGAGTGAGACAGAGTGACACATGGTGAGGTAGGGTGAAGCAGAGTGATATGAGGCAAGGGTGAGGCAGGGTGAAGCAGAGTGAGGCAGTATGATAACCAGGGAAGGGTGAGGTAGGGTGCCAGGTCACTCTTGGCATCCCCTATACATACCATTTTCATGTTAATGGCCCATACCATGTCAGGTCTCTCTCTCTCTCTCTCTCTCTCTCTCTCTCTCTCTCTCTCTCTCTCTCTCCATCAGTATTCATATTATAAATGTCAGAGAAATATTAAGCCCGTCAGCCAGTCCTTTGCCATTTAGCTGCCCTCTCTCTCTCTCTCTCTCTCTCTCTCTCTCTCTCTCTCTCTCACAATTTATCCTCATTATCCCTTCAGTATTTTACGGTCTCTTACTTCCCATATCTTTTCCCCTTTTTTTTCTTTCCCACTTTTCCTCCATTATTCTCACTATTTTCTCCTTTCCTCCCTCTTCCCACACCCCTTCATTTTTTCCCTCTCCTCTCAATATCTTCTCAAATTTTCCTTTTTTCCCTTGCTTCCTTTGATATTCTTTCCCTCTGTAATCTTTTCTTTCCTGTCCCTTTCTCCCTCCTCCCTCTCCCCACTTCTTTTCCCTTTCTCCCTCCTCCCCTCTCTCCCTTGACGTCACACTTTCCTCCTCTTCTTCCGCCACCATAATCATCCTCTTCTTCATGTCCTGTCCTAATTTTCTTCCTCCATTATCGTTTCTTTTCCCTCCTACACGCCCTCTCCTCCCTCCTAAAATTTCCACGCTCCTCTTCCTCTTCCCTCCTCCTTTACTGTCATGTCCTCTCTCTCTCTCTCTCTCTCTCTCTCTCTCTCTCTCCACGTCTCCCTTTCACCTCGCAACTTCATGTCTTTATCCCCCTTCCTCCTCTCTCCTCATTCTCCCTCCTTCCTCCCTACCAGTGTATCCTTTTCCTCCCTCCTTCCCTCCTAAGTTCCTCTCCTTTCTTATATTCACATCGTCCCTCATGACTTCCCCTCCTTCCCTCTCCCCATCCATCCATCCATCCTTTGCGTCCTCTCACCATCAGTCTCACGCTTTCTCCTCCTTCCTGTTTTTTTTTTTTTTTTCCCTATTCCTCTTCATTGCATCTTCATTGGTCGCCCTTTTCCTCCCTCCCCCTGCCTTCCTACCCTCCTCAACCTACCCTCCCTCCCTTTTTTTTTTCTCCATTCCTTCCCACGTACTGTCCCTCCTCCTCCTCTTTTTTTTTTTTTTTTTTTACTCCTTCCCACGTGCTGTCCCCCCTCTCCACCGCGTCATTCTCCTTCCCCTTCCCTCCGCTCTCTCCAGTTTCCCGCCATAACACAAGCACCGCGGCTCTTCCTTCCAGTGCAGCGCCTCCTCGCGTGCGTACGTGACCAACAGCACATCACAACCCTGTCCCTCTTTCCCGATCACCAACACCCACTCAGATAAACCCCCGTATTCAAACCAACCCCCATAGCATCAATTTTACCGGTACCAAAAGGGAAATAGAATGAGGTATGTGGTATTGAGTTGAGTCCCGCTGTTCCCCCCACCCGCCACCCTCCCCCTTCTCGCCCTACTTCCCGCGCTTTTCCAGGACAGGCGATGATGCTGTATTTCAATCCAGTCTTTATGATCGTGCGCAGTTTTTTTTCCTGGCGCAAGTGTACAGTCAGCTTTGGGAGAGAAATTTATGTGTGCCTTTTTTCATGCACTGATTTACTCGTGTGTGGAAAAAAATAACATGATATTGTACTCTTGGGATTTTTTTTTTTTTTTTTCAGCAGCGATTTAGGAGTGTATTTGTGTGACTTTATACATCGGCATTTCCGTTTTGAAGCTGGAATGTACACCGGGATATACTTTAGTTGTTCCTTAAAATAAATCCTGGTGTATTTACAAGCTTATACACTACGATGGTTTGATGCAGTGTATGTATTTATTTATTGTATAGCAACGATTTGGGTGTATATTTCTGCGTGTATATTTTGGCATCGCTTTAAAAGTAGGATGAATTTGAGTTATACATTAACGTGTTCTGATGAAAAATGCATGAAATAAAGCATACCGGTATATTTATTCATTTATTTATTTTATTTATTATACAGCAGCCATTTGGAAAGCGTAAATCTTCGTTACGTATTTCACCATTTCCTTTTTATGCTTGGAATGTATATTATGCGTTGAATTATTCTTGTGTATATAAACATTGATAGTATGCCAGGGTGTAATGTGCATCAGAACGAGATTGGTATGTGGATTTAGCTTAGCACTAGGAATATATTTGTGGTTCTGTGGTGCTGCTGCTGCTACTACTACTACTACTACTACTACTACTTCTACCACTACTACTATCTTAGATACGGGCAAGAGATTTTTTCTATATAGGACGCGGTTTATGTATGCAGATAGGTAGGTGGGTGGGTAGGTAGATAGATAGATAGATAGATAGAACACGAAACAGACGAGGTAATGTGGCGTAAAAATAAAAGGAAAAATAATAGATAAAAAAATATGAGTGGTAATATTGTTTTATTTGCTTGTGTTTTGGCTTGAGAGGACAAAACAAACACGAAACAAACACAGCAGCAAACACAGGAAGTACAGAAGGGCGCACATGCATCCAAACACGTACAGGGATGCAGTGTTACAAGGACGCACACACACGCATACATACATACAGATATTAGAGAGAGAGAGAGAGAGAGAGAGACCTAATTTCATCCTTGTACGGCTCATTGTAAACACTGAACAAACACACACACACACACACACACACACACACACACACACACACACACACACACACACACACACACACACAAAATGACGCCAAACAGCAAGCAATCTGCAGTAAAACTCTCTCTCTCTCTCTCTCTCTCTCTCTCTCTCTCTCTCTCTCTCTCTCTCTCTCTCTCTCTCTCTCTCCCTCCCTCCCTCCCTCCCTCCCTCCCTCTCTCTAAATCAAGCCTGACAAACAGTGGCAAATGAAGCCGGTGTTCGGTTAGGCAGGTAGGCAGAGAGTGAGGTAAGAGAGGGGGGAGGCAGGATGAGGTAGAGCTGAGACAGGGTGTAGGTAAGGTGTGAGGATAAGCAGGCAGGCAGGGGTGAGGCAGGGAGAGGAGGAGCAGGTAGACAGTGAGAATATTTATGTAGATTTAATACGGTGAGGTAGGGAGGCAGGATGAGGGTAGGCATGTAGGCAGCGGTGAGGTTGGGAGAAAGGATGAAGGTAGGCAGGGATGAGGTAGGGTGAGCTAGAGAAAGAGAGAGAGAGGATTAGAACATGGTGGGAATAGGTGTACAAGCATAGCTAATAAGGTGAGGCAGCGTGATAGAAGTGATAGGCAGGCACGGGTGAGGCAGGGTAAGTAGGGGTGAGGCAAGGGAGGTATATAGAGTGAGGATAGACATGCAGTGAGGATCAGAGAGGTAGTGTTTCAAGGGAGAATGAGGACAGGCAGGGTGGGTAGGCAGGCAAGGGGTGAGGCAGAGTGTGGGTAGGCAGGCAAGGGGTGAGGCAGAGTGTGGGTAGGCAGGCAAGGGGTGAGGCAGAGTGTGGGTAGGCAGGCGAGAGTTGAGACAGAGTGAAAATGAGAAATATAGGATGAAAAAAAAAAATACGTAGGCTTGATGAGGCAGCAGTGTGAGGGCAGGCACGTAGGCAGAGTGAGGCAGGGTGAGGTAGATAGGCAGGCATGATAAAGGAGCGTGGGTAGGCTTATTTAGGCAGCATGAGGGTAGGCACAAAAGAACATAAGAAGAGAGGATAACGGCAGTAGGCCGGTTGGCCCATGCTAGGCAGCTCCTAGAAGAATAACTGAACTACTAGAATGAGATAAGGATAGCAAAGGAGAAGGCTCTTCCCCGCCCTCCAAACCCTCCAGCCGAAGCCGGCAGGAAAAAGTCAGAAAGAACACCACGCCGTATAGAAAAACTGGCGTGGACATTTTACAGGAAAGTGTGAAAGGAGAATAGAGACTATCATAGTGTAACCTGAAAAGGAAAAATTATGAATTAGTATTGGTTATAAGATTTTCTTTTTTCTATACCCACCCCTTATTTGTCATATGCTTATCTAGCCTATGCTTGAAACTCTCAATGGAAGAGGCAGCAACTACTTTACTAGGTAGCTTATTCCATTCGTCTACTACTCTATTACCAAACCAATTTCTACCTATTTCCTTATTGAAACGGAATTTTTCTAGTTTGAAACCATTATTTCTAGTTTTATCCTGTATGCTCACTTTAAGTACCTTGCTAATATCTCCCTTATTTATACCCTTCATCCACTTAAACACCTCAATTATGTCTCCCCTTACTCTACGCCTCTCTAGCGAATGCAGACTTAGTCTTTTCAGTCTGTCTTCAAATGACAGGTTCCGGCACGTATGGAGGGAACCAGGAAAGGGTGAGGCAGAGTGAAAGTAGGCATGGTACGGATAGGTAGGCCTGAGACATCTGAGGTTAGGCAGACGGGCAGCGGGGTGACGCAGGAGGAGCTCGAGTGAAGTTAGGCCCTTAGGCAGGGTGACGGTAGGCGTATGGGTAGGCAGGTAGGAGTGAGGCAGGGTGAAGGTAGGCATATGGGAAGGTAAGCAGGGGTAAGGCAGGGTGAAGGTAGGGAAATAGGTAGATAGGTAGGGTGAAGGTAGGCAGATGGTAGGTAGGGGTGAGGCAGGGTGAAGGTAGGGAAATGGGTAGATAGGTAGGGTGAAGGTAGGCAGATGGAGTGGTAGGTAGGTAGGGGTGAGGCAGGGTGAAGGAAAGCAGATGGGGTGGTAGGTAGGAACGGGAAGGCAGGACAAGAAATAGTTGGAGAGGATGAGGTAAGGCAGAATAAGGGTGAAGACAGCTAAGTAGGCATGTTTAGGCAGGGTGAGGGTAGGCAGAAAGAGTGAGGCAGACCAGGTAGGTAGGCAGAAGTAGACAGGATTAGGTTAGGCACGGCGAGGAAGGTAGACAGGCAGGGGTGAGGTGGTAGGTTAGGTTATGGAGGGTGAAGAAAGGTAGGAAGTGTGGAAGACAGGCAGAGGTGAGGCAGGAGAAAATTTAGGAGGAAATGGTTTGGTTAGGCAGAAGTGGGGGAGGCAGTGGGAAAGCTTAGGCAGAGAGTGAGAGACAGGGTGAGGCAGAACGAGTAAATATTTAAGCATGGTGTAAAGCAGAGAGAGAGAGAGAGAGTGAGGTAGCAACAGAAAGGCAACGTGCTGGTGAGGTAGGGTAAGTGTGAGGCAGGGTGAGGGTAGCAGCAACAGGAACGTAGGGTGAGACTTGTGGTAGAGTGAGAGTGTACTAGTGAGAATAGCGACAGTGAGACAGGGTGAGGCACGATATGAGTGAGGTAGGGTGGGGTGAGGCAGGGTGTGGGTAGCGACAGTAAGGCAGCGTGAGGAGGGTAAGTAGGCTAAGGGAGAGTAAGAGTGAACATGAATTACAATGAGGCAGAGTGAGTGGGGTTAGGCAGAGTGAGTGGGTTAAGGCAGGGTTAGAGTGAAGCAGAGTGAGGGTAGCGACAGGGAGGCAAGAGTAGAGTGAATGAGGCAGAGTGAGGGTAGCGACAGTGAGGCAGGATGATGGTGGGGGTGAGGCAGGTGACACTTTGGCTGGGGTCCACCTGGCACCTCCACCACCATGCTATTAGTAGACCACCACACCACCACAGCCATGAACTTCACCTCACCATCACCACCAGCACCACCATTATCAACACCACCACCACCATCACCATCCACCACCTCCACCATTATCAACACCACCACCATCACCATCCACACCCACACCACCTCCACCACCGCCACCAACTCCTCCACCACCACCACCGTCATCATTATTACTTGTCATTATCTTCTTCCTTATTGTCATTTTCAGTTCTGAGCTGTACCCTTTTTCGTTTCCACTATCAAGAGTATTATTACCTGTACTGTATTAAGTATTACTACCATCATCATTACCACAGGAACTACCACCACCACCACCACCACCACCACACTGCCAACATTACCACCACCACCACCACCTCACTGCCAATATTACCACCACCACCACCAGCTCCATCCACACCACCACACTACCAACAACACCACCACCACCACACTGCCAGCATTACTACCACCACCACACTGCCAGCATTACCACCACCACCACACTGCCAGCATTACCACCACCACCACACTACCAACATTACCACCACCACCACCACACTACCAACATTACCACCACCACACTGCCAACATTACCACCACCACCACCAGCTCCATCCACACCACCACACTACCAACACCACCACCACCACCACACTGCCAGCATTACCACCACCACCACACTGCCAGCATTACCACCACCACCACACTGCCAACATTACCACCACCACCACACTGCCAACATTACCACCACCACCACACTGCCAACATTACCACCACCACCACACTGCCAACATTACCACCACCACCACACTACCAACATTACCACCACCACCACCACCACCACACTGCCAGCATTACCACCACCACCACACTACCAACATTACCACCACCACCACCACACTACCAACATTACCACCACCACCACACTACCAACATTACCACCACCACCACACTACCAACATTACCACCACCACCACACTACCAACATTACCACCACCACCACACTACCAACATTACCACCACCACCACACTACCAACATTACCACCACCACCACCACACTACCAACATTACCACCACCACCACACTGCCAACATTACCACCACCACCACACTACCAGCATTACCACCACCACCACACTACCAACACCACCACCACCACCACACTACCAACATTACCACCACCACCACACTGCCAACATTACCACCACCACCACCACACTGCCAGCATTACCACCACCATCACACTACCAACATTACCACCACCACCACCACACTGCCAGCATTACCACCACCACCACACTACCAGCATTACCACCACCACCACCACACTGCCAGCATTACCACCACCACCACCACACTACCAACATTACCACCACCACCACCACACTACCAACATTACCACCACCACCACCACACTACCAACATTACCACCACCACCACACTACCAGCATTACCACCACCACCCTCGATGTATTAACAGTTCATGCAGAATTTCTAGATATATTTAGACGAGAGAGAGAGAGAAAGCATGCATAATTCGTACCTATTTCTGACAGTTGCGCTGAGAGAGAGAGAGAGCAGGAAATGCGGAGGGGGACGAAGAAATAGATTAGTTGATTGATAGAGTAGGAGAGGGAGGGAAGAGGAAGTTGGAGGGAGAGAAGAATGAAGGGAGGAAGAGAGGGAGAGGGGAGGAGTAAGGACGTATGTGGGAAGGAGAGAAGGAAGAAGTATAAGGAAGAATAAGGAATTAGAAGGAAAAGAGGAAATGAAGAAGGAAGGAAAGAAGAGTAAAGGGAGGAAAGGAGCGAGTGTGGAGGAGTGAGGAAGTAGGTGAGAGAGAGATGAACTGAGAGATGGAGGAAGAGAAGGAGAAGGGAAGAATGGCATGTAGGAGAGAGTGGAGAAGAAAGGAGAGAAGGAGGGATGGGGAGTTGAGAAGGAAGGAAGGAAGGAAGGAATGGAAAAGTGGGGGAGGGATAGAAGAAAAGGAAGGAATGGAAAAGTGGGGGAAGGAGAGAAGAAAAGGAAGGAAGGGAAGAAGGGAGAAAATAGGGAGGGAGGGAAGAAGGTAGAGAAGGGGAAGGAAGGAAGAGGAAGGGAGGGAAAGTGTGAATGAAGGAGACAGGGAGAGACGGGAAGTGACAGGCTTGAAGGAAGTGTGGGAGGGGGAGAGGGAGGAAGTGACAAAATGAAGGGAGGAGGAAATAAGGGTGTGAGGGAGAGAGGAGGAAGGAAGGAAACCCCAAATAAACAGGGGAGAGAGAGAGAGAGAGAAATGAGTGGTTATGGTGTTAATCTAGCAGTAAAAGACATCTCTACATCCCTTCCATAGCACTTCTTCGTGACTAGCAAGCTATTCTATTGTTAATCCGACAGTAAAAGACAATACTACGGCTCTATCCATTCCACAGCACTTCTTCGTGACTAGCATAAATTATATTGTTGTTTTTTCCTTACAACTCGAAATTCAAGATGGCTACACGACAATTTTGGCCCAAATTAGAGAAAAATATAATACTTCACAGAATACAAAAAGCAGTATGTTAAATATCTATCTATCTATCTATTGCCAGACGCCTTAATCCCTTATACGGGGTGGCCACAAACAAATCGCCTCCACGTCACCCTGTCCCCCGCCATTTCACTGGAAAAAAAAAAAAAAAAAAAAAATTCTTTTCAGGTTACACTATGATAGTCTCTATTCTCCTTTCACACTTTCCTGTAAAATGTCCACGCCAGTTTTTCTATACGGCGTGATGTTCTTTCTGACTTTTTCCTGCCGGCTTCGGCTGGAGGGTTTGGAGGGCGGGGGAGAGCCTTCTTCTTTGCTATCCTTATCTCATTCTAGTAGTTTAGTTACTCTTCTAGGAGCTGCCTAGCATGGGCCAACCGGCCTACTGCAGTTGTCCTCTCTTCTTATGTTCTTATGTTCTTATGTTAAATATTTGGTAAGAATTTTAAGTAATATCAAGCGTAGGATTTTTTTAAGTAGTTTTATAAATATGGGGAAGAAATATTGACGTAGATTTTAGGTCAGTTCTCTGTTGTGATACTGGAATGCTCTCTCTCTCTCTCTTTCCTCCCAACCTCTCCATTCACCCCGTATCCTTCCTCCCTCCCTCCCCCTGGTAATTTTCTCTCTCTTTCCCTCCCTCCTTTCTCTCCAGTTGCTAGGTGATCCAGAGGCTGGGTGAGTCATGGAGGAAGGTGTAGGGTGTCGGGAGGGGGAGGAAAGACAGGGGGGAGTGTGGGAGGGGGAGGGGGAGGAGGTAGTGTGGGAGGGAAATGAAAGAGAGAGAGAGAGAGAGAGAGATGGGGGTGCTACATACAGAAAAATAAGAGAAATCGTAGGTAGATAAATATAGATAGATACAAAGATAGGTAGATAGATAGGAAGGAAAGGGGCTTAGGAAGGAGGTAGAGAGAGAGAGAGAGAATGACACCACCATGACACCTAGTATATCATGACACCGTATGACACCCAACAACCCCGGACCACTTGACAACTCAGCCTAGTGACACAATATTTGGCATGACACTTGACAGTTTTTGATTTGACAGCTCTGTGACGTGATGGGCTGTCTCGTGCCAGTGAGAGAGAGAGAGAG
>NC_136980.1:2375000-2382500 GCF_032717465.1 Coenobita brevimanus | reverse complement strand
AGGTGTTCCTCTCCTGCCTCCCCTTTTCCTTCCCTCCCACGGTGGCATCGTGGGTGTAGTGAAGGCGGTACAGGAAAAGCGAACCCAGTATCAGATGCACAGCCACGCCCACACCCACCAGAATCACACACGCGCCCACCCGCATGCTTCAAAGCGCCCACAGTGTCAGCGCGGATGCATGTTTGTGTTTCGAAGCTGCGGGATACGGTTCACAAGTCTCGTTATATTTTTTCTGTACCTTAGGGCTTTGAACCTCGTCTCTGCGTTTCGTATTTTTATTCTCTACTGGCACATATGTCCTTTACTAATATATTTCTTTAGTTGTATTTATTTATGTTTACTTCGTTTACATATTTTGTGGTGTACAGTCCTTTTTTTTTGCTTTATTTGTGGCACTTTTGTCTTCTGTAAATTATCGTTTTTATAATAGTTTTCCAGCTAATTAAGTTATTAATCAATACGCCAGTTATTTGTGTATATTTGTATGTATGTAGGTACGTTTGCAGGTATGGGGATAATGTATGGATGTATGTGTATGTATGTATGTATGATGTGTGTATGTATGGATGGATGGATGCTGTGTATGGATGGATGGATGGTGTATATGTATGGATGAAATGTGTGTGTATGTATGGTGTGTATGTATGGATGGATGGACGTAGTGTTTCTATGGTGTGTATGTGTGGATATGTAATGTGTATGGATGTATGGTGTGTATGTATGGATGTAAGGTGTGTATGTGTGGATGTATGGTGTGTATTTATGGATGTAAGGTGTGTATGTGTGGATGTATGGTGTGTGGATGTATGGATATGGTGTGTGGATGTATGGATATGGTGTATGGATGAAATGTGGATGTATGTATGTCACACTACACCTTTCTAAATGTAAAGGTGAGGTAGATCAGGAGCAAGATGGAGGGACGAGATAAAAGGAGATGAGTTCACGGCATTGGGATTTTTCGAATTTCCCGATTTATATTTCACCCATTAAATTTTTCGAAACATTGCATAGCGGTGGTGTTATATTTTGAAATTAGAACCCACAAGCAAGCCAACTTCCGGTTCAATCCTAACTTGATGACTTCTCTATAAAATAATAATAATAATAATCCACAGTGCCAGGAAGTTTAGACGAGAGCCGCCAGCAGCATCCTTCTATCTGTCTATGTATTGCCAGACGCCTTTATCCCATAAGGGGTGGCCACAAACAAATCGCCTCCTTGTCCCCCGCCATTTCACTGCCCTGCTCCCACCTCACACCCCCTTTTCTCATATACCTCTCCACTCCATCCTTACTACGATCATTTATATATTTTTTACAACCATCTGCAGACGATTAAACGTAGGGAGGGCCTGTAGCAGTGGAGGGATTATTGGGCACTGTATCCAACCCCTCCAGTTCGTCAACCCACCCGGAACCTGAATAAAACCGTCTGGAAATAAAAACACCAAGAATTTAATACAAACTAAATCACCGAATTCAGTAAAATTGGATAAGTAAAACTCCCATCGATTTTATTGCCAGTGTTCCGGATAGGGTGAGAGACTGACGAGGAGAGTGTGTGAGGTGGAGGGGGGGAGGCCGAGGATGAGATGGAGGGATGGAGTGGAGAGGTATATGAGAGAGGGGGGGTGTGAGTTGGGAGCAGAGCAGTGAAATGGCTGGGGACAGGGTGACGTGGAGGCGATTTGTTTGTTGCCACCCCGTTAGGATTAAGGCGTCTGACAATAGATAGATAGATAGTTCCGGACAGTTTGGTTTGTTCGTACTAATACCGGATTATTTTTGTACGTGGAAGAGAAATGTTGGCAATTAGAGGGTTAATTACTGCCATCATCATCATCCTCTTCTTCTCAGCTAAAGAGAGAGAGAGAGAGGGAGTTGGCAATTACAGTGTTCATTACCATCATCATCATCATCTTCCCAGCTAGAGAGAGAGAAAGAGAGAGAGAGAGCGCAGTAGAGCCTTACCTCGCCAGTTAACAGCTATCATTATCAGAAGCACCTTACCATTACCCCTCCCTCCCGTTGCGACGTTACCTGATGTGCTGTGCTTATGGTTTACAAAGATAAATTCAAGACGGTATTATTGATCATTTTATCTAGGAAATACCCACTGAAAAAGCTGTCACTATATTTATAAGTTACTTAGAATAATTAAATACTTATACTTCACACTTTACAAAGATAGATTTTAAGGATTAATCAGTTTTTATATGAGACTAATTCACTTGTAAAATATGTATCTATCTATCTATCGCCAGACGCCATAATCCCGTCAGGGGTGGCCATTTGACTTTGAGTTTTTTGTTTTACGGGGAGGGGGCACTAACCCTCCACCAACCCACTTGTTGACACGTAGCGAACACGTATGGTTTGGTTATATGGTTACCACCCAGCGTTGTAAATGGTTTCTTAGCGTACTGTAAAAAAAAGTTCCACATTAATATTTTCTGCTTGTGTAATATCTTAATTTGAACTGTTGGTATTTACTGTCATGAGGGTGATTGGGTAATAATCTGAGATGGAACAGTTTGGTATAATATCTGTTGCTTGATTGACTATTACACATTATTATGGCAACATTTGTGCTTGTGTCCCTTGCCAGACGACGAGTTATTATTATTATTATTATTATTATTATTACGGTATTATTGTTATTATTATTATTATTATTATTGTTGTTGTTGTTATTACGGTATTATTATTATTATTATCGGTTTCATTATTATTATTATTATTATTGTTTCTCAACTGTAGTGTTTGCATTGCTTTCATGAACCTCTTCAGTACAAAAACACCTTTCGTAAATTGAATAAATTCGTCTGAAGTTAGGAAGAGTAAATGAAAAATAATATAAACCAAAAAATAATGTGTCAAAATCGTCTGGAGGTAGCAAGAATAAATGAAAAATAATAAACCCCAAAAATAATGTCAAAATGGTATGGAGACCCGATAAACAAAAAATGTATCATATGAAGAGAATGTAACTACGTATTTTGGGGCCTCATGAGTTCAGACACCTTTTTTTTTATTTTTTTTAAGGGACAGGTGATAAAAAAAATAAGAAAGAGAGTGTACAGGTAGTTCTAATTATTATTTTTTTTCCTTTTCTGTCATTCTCGCCCTATTCATAACTGAGTGTGATGATGATGATGATGATGATGATGATACCTTCGTCTTCTTTTTCTTCTTCTTATTATTATTATTGTTATTATCATCATCATTAATGGTGTTCTGTTTTTTCCCATTCATCTTGCCCATCCCATCTCTAACAACAGGAGTCTAGTTAGGAATAAGTTTGAAGATAAAACAGATACTTTGGAGAGTTGTCAGACTTGTATTCTCTACTTTGTGTGTGTGTGTGTGTGTGTGTGTGTGTGTGTGTGTGTGTGTGTGTGTGTGTGTGTGTGTCTGATCTTCATTTATTTATTTATTGCGGATCTTGACCAGCCCATTTACTAGTTGGAGTCAAGATGCTGATGAAAATACGGCGCCCTAATGACTTTTGTAGCACAGTATAGTAAGGTATTGATTTCCTTTACACACACTCCACACACTAGATGTAGAAAAACGTCAGTATGATGATGAGGAGGAGGCATTGATGATAGGTGTAGCGCAGTATAGCTAGGTGTGTATTCTTAGTTTTTTTTTTTTTTTCTTTCTTTTTTTTTCTTCAAACCCACCAGATTTACAAAAAGTGAGTCGGGTGGTGGTGGTGGTGATGGTGGTGGTGGTGGTGATGGTGATTGTGGTGGTGGTGGTGACTCATATTTCTACCAGTGTGTGTGGGAGGCTGGCGTTCTGCTTAATGTTCGTTTGCTCTTTTCCCTCTTGTTTTTCTGCTCTCTTCCCTACTCCTTGTGTAACTGGAGGAAGGCTGATGATGATGATGATAGCCAGACCCTCTTCTCTTCCTGACCCAGTACCCTTTACACTGCCCTTTCCTCCGGTATTCCTATTTCTTCCCCTTTGTTTACCTATTTCGCACTTCATGGCCGCTCTTGCCGTAGGGACGGTTCGGACCTGTCACCCTTTTGAATTTTCTCACGTCTCTTTCGTCCTAGCGGTGTAAGGATAATGCACTTAAAGTAATACATTTGTCACGGTTAAATTACTTTGTGTGGTTTAGGTACGGATAAACAGTCCCGGAAGTAAGATAGTCAAGGATGCTTCCCCCCTTGAAGGATCAGCTGACGGTAGTGCCACGTGTAAGATGGATTATGCCATGTCTTTCTCACTATTTCACTTTCCTTCGCTTCCACGTCATCCCTGGGGCCTGTTTCACTGCCCCTGGTGCTTTGAAACTCACGGGGAGGCTCGATGGTCGCCCTATTTTAGAATCTATCCGCCGCGCAACACTTAACGGTCAGAAAACAGGGGAAGAAGACTGGAAGTGGGCGCTCGGGCTGACTTGCATGGGGATATGGCAACGTCGCATCTCACGTCACCCCGATAACTAGTTGCCCATTACAATTCTAGTTATATTTTCCCCTAATGAACCCCAGCGTCAAATCTAGGTGATCATTTAGCGGCTTGGGTAATTATGCAAGCTGTGAATTTTAAAATATTTGGTTTAAATTCAAAATCTCTGGGTCTTATGTGGAGGTCGGTACACAGGATATTCATATTAGTCTCTTGTAGCCACCTGTTGATATTGTTTAGCATTTTTATTTGTCATTATTGTTAATTTTGATACTCAGTTGTGCTTGGTGAAAATAAGGAGATTCTTGAGGTGAAAAAAGCAGTAATAATGTTTGTTACCTGGAGGTGCTTTGTAACGAGAGCGAATATGCCAAGAGAAGCCACTCAACGTTGTAACATCTGTACTCACCTTCACACCTACACCATCTCTCTCTCTCTCCCTCTCTCTCTCTCTCTCAGGATGTTTTGGGGTTACTCTTTCAGTCCGATGACTGTTTATGCTCCAGACGATTCATAAAGACGATTGATTTCCTTCAACAAAAACTCATATTCTTGGCGATGTTGATGGTTATAAATCTACTCAAGTACAAAAAAGTATTTTCTAATCTACATAAAAATGAATAAATGAGTAAATGTCATCAGATTAGCGAGGATAATAGTGAGTCAAATTATAAATGTGGTGGTGTGGTGATCTAAATAACATTGACGAATAAGTGAATAAGTAAATGTAATCTTAATAGTGAGTAAACATTATAAGTGTGGTGGCGGTGCCGAGAGGATAATGAGTGTAAATTTATAAGTGTGGTGGTGTGGCTGAGTGTTTCGTATCGCTGACTGTGAACTTGTGAGGCTGTGGGGTCGCTCTCGCCAAGGTGTGGACAGGTGACATCTCTGGACTCAGGTGTGCATCCATCCTCTGTGGGCTCGTAGGTAAAATGAGGGAGGGAGAAGAGAGAAAAAGAAGGAAGGAGAGAAGAGAGGAAAGGGGGTAATAGGGGATAGGGAAGAGAGTAAGGAGTGAAGAAAATGGAGAAAACAGGAAAGAAAGGGTAGAAATAAGAGAAAATCAAGTTGAGAGAAGACGTAAATAGAGAGAAAAACGGGTGAAGAAAACGGTTGTAATGTACCCTATTTTGAAATTTGAAAGTCGATTCCCATATTAAGTCATCTTTTCTCTTCTGTCTGGGAACCGGTTTTGCTCGCGAGTGTGTGATAGAGAGAGAGAGAGAGAGAGAGAGAGAGAGAGATGGGAGAATAAGGGATGATTGTGAAACAGGGAATGATCACAAAAACAGGGAGAGAGAGAGAGAGAGAGAAGGAGGGAACGAAGAAAGGTGCAGTGAATGGAGGGAGGGTACGAAAGGATGGTTGAATGGGGAGGAAGGGGGAGGAGAAGGAAAGGGGGTAGAGGGAGGGGGGGAGAGAAGGTAAGGAAGGACTGTGAAGAGGGGAGGGGGCAGAGTGCGGAAGGATGGTTGAGGGGAGGGAAGGGAGATGGAAGTGGATGAGCAGAGGAAAGGGGGGAGGATGGAAGGAAGGGTTGGAAATTGTAATGGACATGAAATTGGCTGAAAAAGCAATTAGGAAGGACGGGATATGAAAAATGGAAAGGTGAAATGATTGGAGGGAGGGAAGATGAATGGAGGAAGGGAGGGAAGGTAGATGGATGGAAGAAAGTGAAGAGGGGAAGAGATAGGGGAATGGTGAATGGGAGGGAATGAGGAAATGCTGAAGGAATGATGGGAAAAAAAAGGGGGGAGTGAGAGGGAAAGCAGGTCATGAGGAAAGGGAGAGAAGGAAGGGAAGGAGAGGAGGAAATTGAAGGAAAGAGGGAGGGAGGGGAAGAGTGGAGTGGGGGAGGGAAAGCAGGATGGAGAGAGGACTGGGGGATGAAGGAAGAGAGAGAGAGAATGAGAAAGGGGGGGAAAGGGATGACAGGAGAGATACGTGAGTGAAAGGAGGGAAAAGGGTAAAGTGTGGGAGGAAGAGGAAACCGGTGGAGGGGCAAAGGAAGGGAGAGGAGAGGAAGATGGGTGAAGAGTGGAGAGAGAGCGGGAGGGGAGGCGGGTGAGAGAAAGGGGGGAGGTATGTGGTAAGACCAGGTATGAGTCACCTATTGTCACATGCTACGTGTCATTCTCTCTCTCTCTCTCTCTCTCTCTCTCTCTCTCTCTCTCTCTCTCCATCAAGACAAATTTTCGAAGTTGCCGTGTTAGGAGGACATTAGGTTAGGTAGGTAGGGTTGGGTAAGTTAGGTAAACACTTGGCCAGGTTTCTGTTTGGTGAAGGTAGGGTAGGCCAGGATAAGTTAGGTGGGTAGGGTTGGGAAGGATATGTGTTTGGAGGTTAAGGTAGGGTTGGGTAGGGTAGGGGGAGGTAGTTGGGTACGTTGTGACATTTAAAATAGGGTAGGGTAGGGTCGAGTAGGGTAGGGGAGGGTAGATTGTGACATATTTAAGATAGAGTAGGGTAGGGTAACGGTAGGGTTGATTGTAAGGTAATTTTAGGTAGGTTAGAAGGTTGTTAGGGTGGGGTAGGTAAAGGTAAGTTAGGGTAGTTTAAGTTATAGGGTTAAAGAAAATAAGCAAATAAAACAGTAAATAAAGCAAGTAAACTAGTAAAACAAGTACTGTAATTTGCGCCTTGGTGTGACATGGTTTGTACAAGATCCCTAACACCTTTTCCTCAGCGATTTATTTTTGGATGCAGCTGGTTAACATCAATTTGAGTGTTATTTACGCTGACAATGCTGTTTATTACAGTGATTTAAATGACAGGTGAACAGCAAGGAGCAGTAAGCAAAATGAATAGCTTAGGAAGAGGCGTTAGGGAGCTTCCTTCATTAACAGTGAGAAATATACATCGTGCTCTACTCATTTCACCTTAACTTGGCCCAGATTTTCGTCCTCTTTCAGCTTATCTTACGTAGGTCATTGGCAGAAAAAGCACTGCAACTCTACATCCTTCTCACAGCACTTCCTCGTGACTAGCATCTCATAGTGTTAATCTGGTGCTACAACTCAAGACGGAGAGATGACAGTTTTAGGCCAAGTTAGAGTGAAAAGACTATAG
>NC_136980.1:2275000-2370000 GCF_032717465.1 Coenobita brevimanus | reverse complement strand
ACTTAGTACAAAACCTCTCCGTTAATTGACCGTCGATGCACAACTACGCAACAGTCATCGAAATTCTTTATGATTACTATGTATATTCGATGTCTTACCTGAGTTACGTAAAATCGTCCCTAGGTAGCAGTGTTTTTAAGTCCAATTATGCTGGTTTAAGTCGAAGGTATTTTAGATCTTGAAGCGCACAGTGAAACATGGCATTAAGTTTCCGTAGACTTTTCACCAAAGGAACACGCATTTATTTATTTAATTATTTATTTATTTATTAATTTTCGCAATATGATGTGTGTTTCTGCGCCCGTCTACTCATCGGTTAAGGAGATTTCGTAGCACCTCTTCCTTATTGATTTATTTCTACATTTAGTGCGTTAATATTGCCTTGTAAGCAATCAGTGTCGATATTAAAAACCTAAATAACACGTAAGGAAATAGGTGTAACAGGAAGAATAAACCGGTAAAGAAAAGGTGTTAACAGACCTCCTGATATAAAAAAAAGTTACATGCTTACCTCATGGCTTTCACCCTTGCTTGGCGCCATAGACCACTGGACCTGTAATCTTATCAGTGCATATTAGGAGGGAGAGTGATAGCTAGAGGCAACCCTTCCCCATGCTGGCCAAGTACGAATGTGGATTTGATAATTAGACCGCCAGAATGTATAAACCTCTTTTAGCCCGAGAACCTAGTGTATATAAATTAGCTAATACCAAGCGATTTATTGATTTTTTTTTTTTTTTTTTTTTTGAGAGAGAGAGAGAGAGAGGTTAACTTATCACGCAATGCCGTCTCTCATCAATAGGTAGATATCGTGCCGTGCCAATCACCTGCGTCAGTCAGGGCCATGGATTTTCTTTCTCACTTTCTTTCATTTCTCTCTCTCTCTCTCTCTCTCTCTCTCTCTCTCTCTCTCTCTCTCTCTCTCTCTCTCTCAACATGTGCCCTGGAGCCTCCCCCCCACTTTTTCTTGATAGTGTGTAATTAACTCGTATGTCAGCAGTGGTGTTAGTCGTTATTGTGTGTGTGTGTGTGTGTGTGTGTGTGTGTGTGTGTGTGCTTCTAAGTGTACATGTGTGCGTCTTGGTGTGTGGGCATGGCTGTATGAAGGCGAAGTTCAAGGAGAGATATTTTTACAAGGGCACCTGAGTCCAACTACCACTACCACCACCACCACATCTACTACCACAACCACAACCACCACCATATCCTCCATCACCGTCACCACCACGAAGCATCATCTCCATCTCCACCATCCTCTTCATATCACCACCATCATCGCTACCATCATCATCATCACATATACTCCATCATTCCTCGTTTGTCCTTAGCACTCTCACCTCATGTATATACTGTATTACTGCCTAACGTTCTCCTGTATTGATTTTATAGTTTTTTAGGCTGTGTAATTCACCGGGTCGGTCAGGATCACTTGATGGTCGTGATCGTCAGCATTTTACCCTCCCGGAAGGGAGCTGAGAGCTCATATAGTCCGATCTAAGGGCAAGGCTGTGACCTTCACACACACACACCCGTCCCCTTGCTCAAGGAGGACAGTAACCACCCACTTCGTCAGTGAAACTTTTCGCAGCCTGAGCGAGGCGCGAACTCCCGTCTGCCAGATGGCAAGCGAGAACGCTACCACTGCACCAGCGAGCGGTGTGTGTGTGTGTGTGTGTGTGTGTGTGTGTGTGTGTTTGAGATTGTATGTACGTATGTATGTGTACAGGAGTGTATGCGTATGTGTCTGTTTCAGTATGTGTACCTGAGCATTCTCTCTCTCTCTCTCTCTCTCTCTCTCTCTCTCTCTCTCTCGTGTGTGTGTGTGTGTGTGTGTGTGTGTGTAAATTGCTCCATTATGTCAAGGTGACGTTCAGTGTGAGATATTTTTACCAGAGCGCCTGGGCCCAGCCACCCCCACCAATCAGTTCAATACAAATAGTTACCACCACACCCCTCCTCCCCTCCCCCTAACCACTTCCCTCTACACCCACCACCACCACATACATCTCTTTCATCATCATCATCATCATCATCATCATCATCATCACCACATCCACTACCATCCATATCATCTGCGTCTCCTTCATCATCATCATCATCATCATCATCCAGTACCTCCCACGTCATTTGTTTCGCTTTCACCACCACCATCATCATCATCATCTACACATCTTTCATCATCATCATCATCATCATCACTTACACTAACAGTTCCCACCACACCGACAGACCATCATTTCGTGGTTATAGGAACCTTTCTGTACAGATGGAAGACAGCGACACACACCAAAACAAACATCCCACACAAAGAAAACAACGATACAAACACCAAAACAAACATCCCAAACAAAGAAAACGACACAACAAAACAAACATCCTAGACAAACACTGACATAAACACCCAAAGAAAACAACAACACAAACAGGACACAAACATCCCAAACAAAGAAAACGACGCAAACACCAAAACAAACATCCCAAACAAAGAAAACGACGCAAACACCAAAACAAACATCCCAAACAAAGAACGACAAAAACACCAAAACAAACCTCCCAAACAAAGAAAACGACACCAAAACAAATATCTCATAGAAAATAGAACAGCACACAAACACTGAAATAAACACCCAAAGAAAACAGCGACACAAACACCAAAACAAACATCCCAAACAAAGAAAACCCAAAGGGCCTCCCTCCGCAGCGTTACGTCAGGCGTCATCGATCGGTTCCCTGCGTGACGTCATGTGACCGCGCTGCCAGAACTGGGTCATCGGCGCAGGAGGTCACGGGGGTCAATGTGGGGTCATAAGAGGGTCAAAAGAGGGTAACGAGGGGAGTCTGAGAGGGATCACGGGGTCAGAGGTCAGAATTAGGGGTCAGTAAGGGTCAGGATTAGGGGTTAATAGGGGTTAGGATCAATGGGGATTAGGTCAGGATCAGGGGTTAGGGGTCAATGGGGATTAAGAGGTCAGGTCAGTAGGGGTCAGGATCAGGGGTAATGGGTCGAGTCGGTGGGGATTAAGGGTCAGGATCAGGGGTTAATAGGGGTCAGCAGGAGTTAGGAGGTCAGGGGTCATTATAGGTCACCAGTCGATACAAGATACTTTCGAGGGAGTCTAGTGGAGGGCAATTACGGATGACCCTGTACTGTACCTGATATATACCTGTCTAGTGTCAATTCCAGGCTTTTGTGTTTTGTATGGCCATTTCAGACACAGGGACCAGCTAGAAGTGCTTGCTGTCTATCTATCTTTCTATTTATCTATTGCCAGACGCCTTAATCCCGTAAGGGGTGGTCACAAATAAATCGCCTCCATATTGTCCTGTCCCCCGCCATTTCGCTCCCCTCCCCCTCCCAGCTCATACACCCCTCTCTCATCTACCTCTCCATCCCTCCATCTCATCGTTGGCCTCCCCCTTCCTCATCCCTTCACCTCTCTCACACACTCCTCGTTAGTCTCGCCCTCCATCCTCTCCACTTGATTTTATTCGTTTGTTTTTTTTTTTTTTTTTTTTTTTTGCCTAGATTAAAGACAAAAAGGCTCGATGATTAAATAACTTGAGGTGGAAAAATGCCATAACTTGTAATTTAATAGTCAGATTTAAAGTACCACAACTTGTAATTTGAAAGTCAGGTTTAAAGTACCGCAAGAGGCTTTTTTTTTTTTTTTTTTTTTTTTTTTTTTTTTTTTACTGACCCCCTGAAAGACAGTTTCGGGTATATGTGCGTCCGTCTAACGATTTTATTTTTGTATTTATTTATTATTATTATTTTTATTTATTTTTTGGCGAAAGTATGGTGGATTAGGTAGACCAGTTTTTGGAAATTGATCAAAGTTTCGAGTAAAAATAGCAAGAGGCTATTTGTCGCAGGCGCTGGAAGAAAATGTATGGTGGGAAAAAGGCGACTTTTTTTTTTTTTTTACTACAATGTATGAATACATACATACATACAAAATAATTCATACATACAAGCAATCATTCACATACGTACATTCATAGTTTTTCATACACATACATATACACTGTACATACATACAAGCAACTTTTCATACACATACATACATACATACAAGCAGTCATTAACGTACATAAAGCATTCTTTTCACCCACAATACGTTTTCTGTTAATTGGCAGTGACCTTTGCTGTTGCGTCTCAAGGTTTATTTTCAAAGTCAGTGGAACTAGGAAGAAAACGTAGCGTGGAAGAAGTTGACTACCTTAACCCCTTCAGTACGATGCTAGGTAAGGAAAAAAATGACTACTAGGGAGTGTGATATCACGAAGGAAAGAAAATCGTGAGAAAAAAATGGAAAGCATCATATCTACGAAAGAAGAAATGAAGCGACTGTCAAGGAAGTAGGAAATCGTGGACAGAAGAAAATCAGGGAAAAAGCATGAGACAGTCCCACCAAAATCAGGAAAAGAATGCGAGAGTATCCCCCTAAACAAGCTTGGGTTGGGCCATAAAATAATTGAAACAGTTACTCCCACACATACCAGCCGCCCCTAGTGGACTCCGTTTTCTGTGACGCCTCCTGCTGCTGCTGCTGCTGCTGTGGTTTCTTGATATCGAGCGATTGCATACGTGTCAGCTGTACCCAGATTGCGATCCCCGCTACCACAAGGGCTATGACCACCACAGCGCAGCGCCCCACCATTTTTGAGTCGCTCCACGCAGTAGGAGGGGAAAAAGACACGTCAGGGAGGAAAGACAGAGGGAGGGGACACAAAAGACAGAGGTTGCACGTATGCGCGGCAACGTTGGACTGTCGCCATTGCTGTTTTGCGCGCTCCACCTGCTCGCAGGTGGTTTCTTTCCCAGGATGGTCTTGGTGGCGGTTTTTTCCTTCATCCTCAGTGTAGGTCTTGGCCGCTTTGATGTGGCTAACCTCAGATTCTTGTATCCAGGTTAGGACTTTCTCAGTCCCCGTAATGAAGGGATTTATGAAGCTTCGTGTAAGTTTAATAAAGTTGTCTGGTGGCAGAAAGAACAAAATAATGAAATATATACTTAATCATACTTTTTTTTTTTTTTTTAGCTCTAGGTATTCTGAGTTAGCAAATATTTGGCGTTAGCTGGAATACATTGCAATATTTGGCGTTAGCTGGAATACATTGCAATATTTGACGTTAGCTGGAAGAAATTGCAGTATTTGGCTTTAGCTGAAATAACTTGGAATATTGTTAGTTCTCCGGATAGTCTTTAGATACTGAAACATCTCAAGGAGCGGCCCTATCCTGTGTATTACCATTTTTTAATTGATGTTTCTTCATACCCGTAGACTTCAGCATCACAGCGAAGGACCCCGTAACCCCAACCTCTCTCTCAGGTCCTCTTGTACTTGCTAACTTAGGTGGTGTGCCAGGTGGATTCGTCTGACACTCGGAATAAAATATAAAGTTTCTGTATCGCTTGCAACATAAACCCCTTTGACGTATTGCCATTTAATATTTCATTCCTGTTATTACCGGACATCATTAAGGTTAGGTGAGTGCCGTATCAGTAAAGGGGTTTTGACGCGAGTGCCGTATCAGTGGAGGGATTCTGACGCGAGTGTCATGTCAGTGACGCGAGTCTATGACCCTACCGAATGGAATAAGAACGATTTTTAGAATTGTTGAAGTTTGTTCGTCCTGGGAAAAACCAGCCAACTCAGCAGCCGGCACGGTCCGCCCACCTCCTCCCTCCCTCTTTCCCTCCTCCTCCTCCTCCTCCTCCCACAGTGCATTTGGCTGTGAGAGGTCTCCCTTGAGCTGAATAAAGCGTTTGGCTGCTGTATAAATAAAATAAGAGGCATTTCTGTCCGGAGGAAGAATGTTCTTTTTAAAATTTGAAATATTGTACTGAACTTCGTAGGAAATAGTAAGAAAGTAAGCCGCTTCACCCCCCCCCCTCTCTCTCTCTCTTTCTCTCTCATAATGCACTTGGCTGGCATCACTTCCTCCATAAATATTCCTCCCGCCTCCCTTTGGCCCATACATTTCACCCCTTTCTCACATTTTATTTATTTTGCTTTACTATTAATCTGCCTGGATGATGATGATGATGATGATTGTTATTATTATTATGATCCCATTCATTCTGGTTAGGGTCGCCTTCTCGCGGTGGCACTGATATGTTTGACTCTACTGCTGCTACCACCACCACTGCTACTACTACTACTACTACTACTATATTTCCTTTACTAATCCCTTCACTATTAAACTCCATCCTAAGCTGAGTAAAATCGTCTGGAGATAGCAAAAATAAAATGAAAAAATAGGGGTTAATCTCGTCTTTTTGGTCTCTCTCTCTCTCTCTCTCTCTCTCTCTCTCTCTCTCTCTCTCTCTCTCTCTCTCTTTGACCTCCCCTGACCGCTCTTCCTTCCACATCTCACAGCAATGACCTCAGTATCGTTATTATTTTAGTATGGGGGAAAGTGGTATTAGTGGCTGAGAGTATCTGTATAATAATAATAATAATAATAATAATAATAATAATAATAATAATAATCACCATAGTAGTAGTGGTAGTGGTGGTGGTGCTGGTGGTAGTAGTAGTAGTAGTTTGAGCATTAATTATCTCTTCTCTTTCCTTTAAAAAAAAAAAGGAAACACTACAAAGGGAAAACTGTCGTACATCATCATCATCACCACCACCATCATCATCATCATCATCATCATCACCACCACCATCATCACCATCATCATCATCATCATCATCATCATCATCATCACCACCACCATCATCATCATCATCATCATCATCATCATCATCACCACCATCATCATCATCATCATCACCACCATCATCATCATCATCATCACCACCACCACCATCACCACCATCATCATCATCATCATCATCATCATCATCATCATCACCACCACCATCATCATCATCATCATCATCATCATCATCATCATCATCTCTGCCACAAGCACTGGGTAGGAGGAAGCCAAAAACAGGATGAAGAAAAAACACGTAAAAAAATGTCAACAGACTGCCTAGTTTTTTTTTTTTTTCATTCCTCAGCATTCCTCACTCCCTACATACACTCCTCATTCCCTACACATTCCTCAACATTCCTCGTTCCCCACATACATTCCTCAACATTCCTCATCCCCCACATACATTCCTGAGTCCCCACACTCATTCCTCATTTCCTACATTCATTCCTCATCCCCCATTCCTCACATACGTTCCTCATTCCCTACACACATTCCTCAATATTCCTTATTCCCTACAGCCAGTCCATTACATATCTCTCTCTTTGCAGGGGTAATGTGGAGGTGGAAAAAAGGCAGCAGAGAAAGGTCAGTGAATTTGAAACTTTTTTTTTTGTTTTTTAATTTTTTTTTTATGCCAGGGAGAAGGAATCAAAGAACGAGGAAGTGTAAGAATATATGTAAGAGTAAATTGATAGTATTTCAAAAGCGCATCTGTTGAAAATTTTGAGTGAATTTTTGGAGAGAGGAATTAGGGTATTTGAGGAGAGTGTGTGGGTAGGTTTATAGTATATTTAAAGACGTGTAGAAGGATTTTGAGTGAATTGTGGAAAGAGTAATGTATTGGAGGGATATTGATACTCGAATTTTGAATGTGAGTGTAAGGAAGAGTAAGATAGTATTTGATAGGGAGTTTATAATTGAAGTTTGAAAAAAAAAAATTGTTATTGTATGAGGTAAAATTTTGAATGTTTTGAAAAGGAAATTTTGGGAGCGTGTTTGAGGCATTGATAGTAGATGTTTGCGAGTGAATTTTGATATTATTATTATTATTATTATTACTATTAATATCATTTTGTTACTCTTATAATCGTACTCATCAGTGTAATCATCATCATCATTTTGTATTGGTATCATCATCATCTCCTCCTCCTCCTCCTCCTCCTCCCTTTTCATAGTCGTAATCTTCTGTAATAAATCAATTATTCCTCAGTACGAAGATAGTGGACAAAACGATATTAGCTTGCCGTATCCTAAAATAAATAGCCGAGGAAGGTGTGTTAGGGAGCCTTCGCCTATCCGCTTATGTTTTCGATAACCGTTTTCTCTACAGTACGTGCACCAGAGAAAACGTTGGAATGAGCACGTTTGATGGTTAACTCGTGTAAACTGACTTCGTAAACTGCAGAGAGGTTGGTATGGGAAGAAGTCTGGAGATTCCTTTATACTTTGATGCATAGGCCAAAATAATGTGAAAATCTTAGTGTGAGTGACCACTGGATTTACTAAAGAAAGACACAAAGCTAAGAAATAAGTGACAGAAAGTGCAACCCGAAGTACTTTGTTTTCCACTATTTCACCCTCCCATCCTCCTCCTCATCTTCCTTATCACCTTCCGTCTTTCACCATATCCTACAGGCGTCCTTCCTTCCTACATTCTCCTTTCTCCTCCACCTTCTCCCGTCTCTCTCCTTCCCTCCTTGTTTTACTCTCTTCCATCCTTCATCTCCTACCATTTCTTGCCACTCCCCTCTTCCATCACTTCCCTCCCATTTCATTATCTCCCTTCCTTCCTTCAGTACTGTCTTTCCGTCTCTCCCATCTCCACCCTTTATCATCCTTTCATCCCTCCTTAACCCTTTACTTTATTCCTTTACTTTTATTCTCCCCTCCCATCCTTTGTTCACTCTGCAATCTCTCTCCCTTTACTCCTTCATCCCTCTTCCCTCCCTTCCTCGACCTTTCTCTTCCATTCCTCTCCCCTCTCCCCATCCCTCTTCATCCCTCCTACCTCCCTCCTCTCCCCTCCCCAATCCCTTCCCCTCTCCTTTACCTCCCCTTTCATTCCTCACCCCCTCTTTTTCCCCTCTGCCTTACCCTCACCCCTCCTTTCCCCCATTTACCCCCCTTCCTCACCCCTTTCCCCTCCCTAACACCCACCCTCATCCCCTCCCCTCTTCCCTCCTCCCTTCCTTCCTAACACCCCCCCACCCTCTCCCATCCTCCATTTACCCCCCACACCCCTCTCCCCTCCCTTCCTAACACCCACCCTCATCCCCTCCCCTCTTCCCTCCTCCCTTCCTTCCTGACACCCCCCCACTCTCCCTCCCATCCTCCCTCTCCCTCTCCCCTGTCTCCCCAACACCCCCTCCCATTTATAGTGGTTAGAACGCCCCGATCGGACTAGCGGCCTTATACGGTTCGATCTCCCTTCTGATCATGCCTTGCCACCCGGGAGAGGTAGACTGGTCATCTACCCTTACATCTACTGGTCTACGTTAGCCTAGCCCGGGGACCCTACACCTGGAGGGGGTGATTGCGTGATATTCTTCTTTACTCATTATATCCCTCCTTTTCCCTCCCCCTTCCCCTTCATTCACCCCACTTCCTCCCCCTTTCTCCTCTTCCCTCCCTCTCCTCCCCTACATTCCTCTTCCCTCCCCCCTCCCCCTTCTCTCGTCTTCCCTATCCCCCTTCCTCCCCCTTCTCTCCTCGTCCATCCCCCCTTCCTCCCCCTCCCTCCCTGCTCCTCTTCCCTCCTCCCCTTGCCTCCCCCCTACTTTCCTCTTCTATCCCCACTTCCCCTTCTCTCCCCACCTCCTCCTCTTCCCCCCACCTTACCCTATTCTTCTCCCTCTCCTTCCTCCCCCTTCCTTCCCTCTCCTCCCCCTCTTTCCTTTACTTCCTTCCAACTTTCTTTTCAGTTCCGGAAATGGAAGTTACGACTCATAAAACCGGAATATGAGAGAGAGAGAGAGAGAGAGAGAGAGAGAGAGAGAGAGAGAACTACCAGCATTCACTCTCGTTTAAATAAAGAATAGTAAAGAAAAAAGATAACGGTTCTGACGAAATGTGTGTGTGTGTGTGTGTGTGTGTGTGTGTGTGAGAGAGAGAGAGAGAGAGAGAATGTAAGTGAATGAAAAAAGTTAGTCACCTGAAGTTTTTCTTTTTCTTCCTCAGACATCCCATTTTTCATTCTCTCTCTCTCTCTCTCTCTCTCTCTCTCTCTCTCTCTCCCCACTTACATCCCACTTCCTTCCACTTAACCCAGATCACTATTGTCCACCGTCAATACTGAATACACACACACACACACACACACACACACACACACACACACACACACACACACACATTCCACCCTTCCTTCTTCATTCCCGTCCATTCCACCCCATCACCTCCTCAGGGCTCTCTCCATCCACCTCGTTCTTGGTCTGCCTCTCCCCGTCCTCTAGGCCACTTCCTTTACTATACACGTAATTCAGTGACTCGGTGTTTTTTCCTGCCCCTCCTTTATTCCCTTTATTTTTCGTGTTTTCTTTGTTTTTCGTCTTGTTTTATTGCCATTTCACGCTTTTTTTTTTTTTTCATTAAGGTGTTTTTCTCCATACTATCTTCATTTTGTTTATTTATTTATTTAGTTTTTTTTTGGTGGGGGGGGCGTTTTGGAATGAGGTAAAATGGCTCCTATTCCCACCGGTTAAGGAAACTCCGTAACACCTCATCCTTAGCGATGTATTTTTGGCTATGGCTGGTTACTATCCACTTGTATTGTACGTTATTTATGCAGAGTATGGCGATATTGTAAGGATTTAACACAAGCGGATAGTAAGACGTAATAACCAAAATAAATCGCTTAAGAAAAGGTGTTAGGGAGCTTCCCTACCCGACGAGAATAGAATTAAACACATCCTAAGACTGAAGGGGTTAAGAGAGATTGTTAATAATTGTTACGTGTAGTTGTTGTAATTATGAATGTGACATAATTAGAGTGATAATTATACGGATGGTTATAGCTGATTTAGGTGTGTGTGTGTGTGTGTGTGTGTATGTGTGTGTGTGTGTGTGTGTGCGTGCGCGCGCGCGGGGCAAGTCACCTAAAGGCCTTCATCTTAAGTTGATTCTCTCTCTCTCTCTCTCTCTCTCTCTCTCTCTCTCTCTCTCTCTCTCTCCCTCCTTTAATTTCAGTGCCTCCATCTCATCATTCTTATAATCCATCCGTTTATATTTTTTTCTATAACTACTGGAAACCATAAGCAGAATTATATACGCGAAAATATAGTCAGTGAATCCTGTATATAGTCTTAAGTTGTAGTTATTATATATATATATATATATATATATATATATATATATATATATATATATAAGTGCCGTTTTTTCACATTTTTTTTGCATATATATATATTTGGTTTTGAAGAGTTTGCCATGCTTTTTTCCAGGTCTCATGTGACTTTTTATGATGGGAGGGCTATAAGGCAGTCATACATACATACATACATACAAATACATACACAAACTTACATACATACATACATACATACACATACAAACTTACGTACATACATACTGTACATATACAGTAGATTCACAAACTTACACACATACATATGGTACATAAATATACTCACATCCATACAAATACATACACATAGAAACTTACATATATATATACGACAAATACCCCCGCTCATACCAATACACCAGTCCTGTATGAGACAGCCCTAGCATGTATTCAATATGGACGGTGGGTGTTAGCGCCGAAGTGGTGACATGTAGAGGTGTATGGTACGTAGGAAGACTACTGGGCCTTGAAAGCAGGATGTGAAACCTATGCCCAGAGTCGGTCACATAAAAAAAAAAAAAAAAAAACGCTATACCGAACGCTATAAACAGAAAACGAGAGTATTTTCTTCCTGCCCTCCTTTTTCCCAGTCCATTTTATCGTCTTGTTTCTTTTTCCTTTGTTTTGTTTTTCTAGTTTTCGTTGTTTTATTTATTTTTTATTGTTTCCAAGATTTTCCAGTTCTTATGTAGGTTTTCACGCCATGTTGCGAAGATCTGCTGTATTGTTTTTTTTTTTTCCTCCTTTCTGTCCTCCTCCTCCTCCTCTTCCTCCTCCTCCTCATCATCATCATCATCATCATCATCATCATCGTCTCCTCCTCCTCCTCCTCCTCCTCCGAAATATTGTTGTACATAAAGACAAGCAGATGGAGTTCAATATTTTGGTGCATATATATTAAGGCAAATAGATAGAAACTGCATAAGACGGAAAAATAAGTCGATACAGGAAGATAATACTAAATATATTGATAAAGGCAAATATACGTAGATATACATAGATACATACATACAGATATACATAGATACATACATACATACATAGACAAAATGCAACCAAGTCTACGTATACATACATACATACAGATATTCATGCACAACTGTAAAGAATAACATACATAGACGGAGACCTCTATAAGCAAACAGATACATACAGACAGACAGACGCACAGCTAGGTACACACAAAGCAACACCAGACACGAGAGAGAGAGAGAGAGAGAGAGCATACCAGAGCAGCGTGCCTCGTAATCATTTCCTTTCACTGTCATTTTCACGTTAACGCATTTTACACAGCCATCATTTTCCTGTCAGTCATTCCCCGGTTCATTTTCATCATTTTCCTTGTCATTTTCCCTTTTCCATGTCCATTTCCAGGCAGCTCATTTCCATTTCTACTTGTGCTTCCTCGGTCTTCTTCCAGGCCCATCATTTTCCAGTGTCATTTCACAGTTCATCTTCTATATTACTCTTTTTCCAG
This sequence comes from Coenobita brevimanus, assembly GCF_032717465.1. Lineage (NCBI taxonomy): Eukaryota > Metazoa > Arthropoda > Malacostraca > Decapoda > Coenobitidae > Coenobita > Coenobita brevimanus. The sequence continues at coordinate 2,357,466 of NC_136980.1, read as the reverse complement.
TCATGATCTGTTTGTTTCATTTTCTCACTTTCATTTCCCGTTCCCATCATTTCCCAGTCATTCTCCCGGTCATGTTCTTCCTCTCGTACATCTTCCACAGTCATTTTCCAATACCATTCTTTTCCAGTCCTCATTTTTCGTGTTCATTTTCTCCCTCCATCATTTTCATGTCATTTTATTTTTTCCCATCACTTTCATGCCTCATTTTCCCATCACCTTCATGTCATTTTTTTTTTCATTTCTTTCCTCCATCATTTCATGTCTTTTTTTTTTTTTTTCCACCTTCACTTCCATATTCCATGCCCATCATTTTCCAGGCTTGTTTCCTGTCACTTTCACTTCGCGGCTCATTTCCCCTTTGTCTCACTTTCATTCTCCACGTCTATCAAGCTCATTTCCTTCCGTTTCTTCTTTTCCACATTCATTCTCCGCCCAGTCATTTTCCAGGTCATTACCTTCCATCTTCATTTTTAAACCATTTTTCCCTTCATTTCCTCCGGTGTCCTTTCCCGTTCATTATCAGTCACTTTCATTCTCTGAGTCCATTTTTTTCGTTCATTTTCTTTGTTACTTTCATTTTTCTTTTCAGACGTTCAGTTCAAACCTGTCATTTCCAGTTCATTTCTCTCATTTTGCAGGTCATCTTCATCTACCTCTGTCAGTTGTATATATCAGTCATTTTTTAGCTCACTTTCTCACTTTCATCTTCATCTTCATTTTCCTATTCATTTTCCAGTTCATTTCCATTCATTTTCCAGTCCATTTCTCATTCATTTTCCTATTCATTTTTCGTCACTTTCTTTTTGCTGTCCATTTCTCATTTTCATTTTCACTCATTTTCCAATTCATTTTCTTTGTTCATTTTCATTTTCATTTCCTCATTCATTTTCCAGTTCATTTTCTGACATTTTCCAGTTCATTTTTCGTTATTTTCCCATTCATTTTCCTGTTCATTTCCCGGCTCATTTTTTATTCATTTTCCCTTTCATTTTCTCATTTTCTAATTAATTTCATATTCATTTTCCAGTTCATTTCCTCGCTCATTTTCCCATCCATTTTTATGCATTTCCAGCTCATTTTGTCAGTTTCATTTTCCACTTCATTTCTCATTCATTTTCCAAGTTCATTTTCTACCATTATTTTCCGTCACTTTCATTTTCCTATTGATTTGTCATTCATATTCCAGGGTCATTTCCTTAATTTTCCCAGTCACTTTCATTTTCCAGAGTCATTTCCTTCATTTTCCGTCATTTTCATTTCCCAGGGTCATTTCCTTCATTTTCCGTCATTTTCATTTTCCAGGTCATTTTCATAATTGTCACTCATTTTCCTAGTCATTTCCTTCATTATCTCGTAATTTCCCAGTCACTCATTTGCCAGGTCATTTCTCCATAGTTTTTCGTTCATTTTCCCAGTCACTCATTTGCCAGGTCATTTTCTTAATTTTTTCGTTCATTTTTCCAGTCACTTTCATTTTCTAGATCATTTCCTTAATTTCCTTGTTTGTTTTTCCAGCCACTTTCATTTTCCGGATCATTTCTTATTCATTTTCCACGTTATCATCTTGGTTACCTCCAGCACTTTTGTCACGTTCATTTTCCTGTTCATTTCTTTGTCATTTTCATCTCCCAAACACTTCCTTTTCCTTTTGTCATTTCCTTTTCCAGGCTCTACATGTCCTATTTTCTCACCCCCAGACTCAGCCTCCCCCCCCCCGCCTCTCTCTCTCTCTCTCTCTCTCTCTCTCTCTCTCTCTCTCTCTTTCCTCCTCCTCCTCCTCCTCCTCCTCCTCCTCCTCCTCCTCCTCCTCCTCCTCCTCCGCGACATTCTGGCCCCAGACACGGTTCCAGACGGCGGGATGAGAGAGAGAGAGAGAGAGAATCCATTGTCACTCAACAGTTCTTCGTGCTACGTTCTCTTTCTCTCCTTTCCTCTCTCCTCCTCCTCCACCTTCCTTTCTTCCTTCCTTCTTCCCTCCCTCCCTCCTCTGTTCTGTATCTTTACTCCTTTTCCTTCTCGTCTTCCTATTTTTCTCCTCTTGTCCACACACATCCATTCTTTCAGTCGTTTCCCTCCCCTCCCTCATCATTCCCTTCTCTCTCCTCTCCTTTTCATTCTCGACCTTTTGTAGCTTATTTCACGAAGCTCAGCGCCTTCAAACAACAATACTACGGCCTTGCATCCTTTCCATGGCACTTCTTCGTGACTAGAGTAGCATCATATTCCAAGGTTAATCCATCGTTACAGCCAAGCATTCAAGATGGAGAGATGGCATTTTTGAGTCCAGTTACAGTAGAAAGAATATTGTAACAGTGACATAATATACAATACTCCGGCTCTGCTTCCTTTCCATGGCACTTCTTCGTGACTTGCATCATATTCCAGGGTTAATCCATCGTTACAGCCCAGCATTCAAGGTGGGGAGATGGCAGTTTTGGGTCAAGTCAGAGCAGAAAGAGTATAGTAACCAGTGAGATTTTCCAACCTCATAAGGCCCTTTGAATTTCGCGCCACCACGAGTTAGTATCTAGGCTATGGGAGGGACGCAGTGTTGCCCAGTTTTTATATCCATGTCATTTTTTTTTTTCCAACCACTTAGTTACGTTAAGAGGGTCACACTAGCTTTACGAATTCATTATCTTTTACGTGTTTTTCATATTTGTTCCCGGATTCGTTAAAATTGTACCTGTATCAGAAGAGAGGTTAAGCATACACCATGAACAAGAAGTATTGCATTAAGAGGGTCATACTAGTTTTGCGAATTCATAATCTTTTAAGCGGTGTTTACATTTGTTCCTGGAATCATTCAGATTAGTTGTATTAGATCAGAGGAATAAGAGTACACCATGAACAAGATATATCCATTCAAAAACCTCTATATATTTAAGGAACAGCAGTGGTATTCAGTATAGTAATTATCTTCACAGGGATAAACAGTGAAGAGATGAGAAGGAAGGGAAGGAGGAGGAGGAGAGGGGAGAAGAGGAAGGAAAGAGGATGTAGAGGAATATAAAACTTAAACAACCTTATAATAACTATACTCTTTATACTCTAACTTGGCCTAAAATTGCCATCTCTCCATCTTGAGTGCTGAGTTGTAGCTGTAGATTAACACTATGATGCTAGTCACGAAGAGGTGCTGTGGAAAGGATGTAGAACCTTAGTACTATTTATCCTGGAAGAGCTACGTGAAATAAGCTACAAAAGGACGAAAATCTAGGCCAGGTTAAGGTGAAAGGAGTATAGTTTCAAAGTTATAAGCAGTAATAACAGCATCTTTCAGTACTGCATTAGTTGGTAGAGAATGATTGAAAGGAGTAATGGGTATATATATATTTTTTTTTATTTCCCTATCTTGTTACATGTGTTATATTTGAATAATTGTGATAAGTATACAGACTAGGTTATAGGAATTTGTAAAAGTTGATATATATTTACGAATTTGTGCAAGTTGATAGTATAATGGATTTTATTGCACTAACATCATTATGAATCACTTGGTAAAGATGCATGTCTACTGTTACGAGAGAGAGAGAGAGAGAGAGAGGAAAGTTGGAGGAAGGAAATGGCCGGAGATGGATGAAGCAGTGTGTGTGTGTGTGTGTGTGTGTGTGTGTGTGTGTGTGTGTGTCTTGTCTCACTGCTGGGTATTACTGACGTGGATGTCTGAGAGAGAGAGAGAGAGAGAAAGAGAGGCGATAAGAGAGTGAGATAAACGTCTTATCTTGTTTCACCGTGCTGGTTATTGTTCACGTCTCTCTCTCTCTCTCTCTCTCTCTCTCAACACACACACACACACACAATACACTTCCCCCCACCCCACTTCTCTTTCTTCCTTCCCTCCCTTACTTCCCTTTTCTTCCATATCTCATTCACTTCCCTTTCCTTCTTCCTCTCCCCAGTTCCCTTTCCTCCTTCCCTTTTTCCTCCCCTTCTTCCGTGCTGCTTATTGTTCACCTCTCTCTCTCTCTCTCTCTCTCTCTCAACACACACACACACACACAATACACTCCCCCCCACCCCACTTCTCTTTCTTCCTTCCCTCCCTTACTTCCCTTTTCTTCCATATCTCATTCACTTCCCTTTCCTTCTTCCTCTCCCCAGTTCCCTTTCCTCCTTCCCTTTTTCCTCCCCTTCTTCCCATCCCATCTTTTTAACTTTCCTCCCTCCATCGTCCCTTTCCCAGGCTTTCCTTTTCTCCCTTCCTTCTCCACCCCTTACCATCCTTTCCGGTTCTCCCTCCCTCCCTTGGCTATTCTGTTTCTTCTCCCACTGTTCTCCCTCCCCTCCCCTCTCTCATCACCCCCTCTCCACTCACTCACCCTCTTTCTTCCGATAGCATACCCTGTCTCCCTCTCCTCTTTCATCCCTCATCTCCCCTCCCTCTCACACCTGATCATTCTCCCTCTCATTCTTCCTTACTCCTCTCTCCCTCACTCCCCTAACCACACACTCTCTCCCTCTTACTCATCTCCCTCTGCCTCCCTCACCTAACCAAACTCTCCCTCTCATTCTTCCACACCTCTCTCCCCCTCCCTTCCCTCACCACACATACTCTCTCTCATATTTCTTCATTATCTCTCTCCCCTAAACACACTCTACCTCTCACCTTTCTCCCTCCCCCTCCCTCTTCCATTACCTCACCTTTTTTCCCACCGTTCCTGTCCTTCCCTCCTTGAAAGGGTAGAGTCGTAGGAGGGGTTAGGACGGATTTGATGATGATGATGATGATTGTAATGACGATGATGATGATGATGAAGATTGTAATGATGATGATGATGGAGAGTGTGATGGTGATGATGATGATAATGAAGATTGTGATGATGATGATGGTGATGGTGAAGATTGTGGTGATGATGATGATGATTTTAAGATTGTGATGATGATGTTGGTAGTGGTGATGATGATGAAGATTGTAATGATGATGATAATGGAGAGTGTGATGGTGATGATGATGGAGAGTGTGATGGTGATGATGTTGATAATGAAGATTGTGATGATGATGATGGTGATGGTGAAGATTGTGGTGATGATGATGTTGGTAATGGTGATGATGATGAAGATTGTGTTTATGATAAGAATGTGATGGTGATGGTGATGATGTTGATAATGAAGATTGTGATGATGATGAGAATGAAGATTGTGATGATATGAAGCAGTGACGGTAAAAAACAGGAGGTTATATTTTTTTGTGGCTATGGATATCCCGTAACACCCTTCCTTAGCGATTAATTTTGCACAGTAGGCTACACTTAAATATCCTTTTGTATGCCATGCCGATTAAAAAAAAAAAAAAAAAACTATGCAAAATGAATCGCGAAAGAAGACTTGCTACGAAACATCCTATACCACTATACACTGTCCAGAAGATAGTGCTCTATCTCTCTCTCTGTCTCTCTCTCTCTCTCTCTCTACTCAGTGCCCTAATGTTTGCTTGGTCATGTTCTTTCTACTCGGTGCATCTGGGTGTGTGTGTGTGTGTGTGTGTGTGTGTGTGTGTGTGCTTTACGTTTGCAGTGCTTTGTGTTTGTAAGTTTGTATGTATGTGTGTACACTGCTCGATGAGTATTGGGCAGTGTGTGTGTGTGTGTGTGTGTGTGTGTGTGTGTGTGTGTGTGTGTGTGTGTGTGTGTGTGTGTGTGTGTGTTTTACGTTTGCAGTGCTTTGTGTTTGTAAGTTTGTATGTGTGTGTGTGTGTGTGCCAATGTCAGGTGAATATTTGTGGTGTGCGTGCATTGGTTGAGTGCGTTAAAGTGCTTGGCTGTCACTGCTTGCCTGCTTATGTGTATTTCTGGGGTAGCGTGTGTGTGTGTGTGTGTGTGTGTGTGTGTGTGTGTGTGTGTGTGTGTGTGTGTGTGTGTGTGTGTGTTGCCATTGTATGTGTGTGTACATCGTGTGTATTCATGCGTATGTATGTGTGCCTGTGTTTGCTTGTATGTTTGTGTATGTATGTGTTTGTTTGTTTGGTTTTGTCTGTGCGTCTTTATTTGTTTGTTTATATTTCCTCCCTTGTTTCCTTAGGTCTGCTTTGTTTGCGATTGTTTTTGCTTGCGTGTTTGTGTGCATCTCTCACTTCGGGTTTGTCTGCATACATGGGAGTGAGCCAAGTAGAAAATTCTGAGTATGTCTGCTTCCGTGTGCGTGTGTGTGTGTGTGTGTGTGTGTGTGTGTAGAGAGAGAGAGAGAGAGAGAGAATTTGTCCCTTATTGATATTTTTGTATTTTGAGATTAGTCCTTGAAATACCTCCATCATTTAATACATCAGGTACTGTATTAGCCTGTATATATGTATGTGTTAAGTGCTTTTATAAATATTTGCACATATACATAAATCTCAATGTTTACTTCCCTGTATATGAGTATTTGTATGTGTGTATTTACGTTTATCTCACTGCTTCTTGTGTTCTCTTGCTTGTTTGGCCGTGTTTGTGTGTTTGCTTGAGTGTATTTGAGTTCGCTTGAGTGTATGTGTGTTTGCTTGAGTGTATATGAGTTTGCTTGAGTGTATATGAGTTTACATGAGTGTTTGTGTGTTTATTCGAGTTTATTTATGATGCAGTGAATGTATGTTAGCGTATGAATGCATCTGTTGCTTATTGACGGAGACACTCAGGGCTTAAATCGTTATGTGTGAGTAGTGGGGGTTGGGTGGGGTGAGGGAGGGGTGTGTGAGGGGTGGGAGGTTGAGGGTGAAGTGTGTGAGGGATGGGGGTTGAGAGCGGAGTGTGTGAGGGATGGGGGTTGAGGGCGGAGTGTGTGAGGGATGGGGGTTGAGGGCGGAGTGTGTGAGGGGTGGGGGTGGGGGTAGAATTGAGAGGTGGGGAGGTGTGTTGCGTCAGTCATGGTGGTGTGGGTGTGTCGGCTGCGTGTCTGTACGTTTGTAGCTAGTACGTACACGATAGCCTTCCCTTCACGTGCACACAGCCAGTTTCACCTCAGTCAGCCATGCACATGTCAATCATATAACAGGTACGATAAGACAAAGGTATTAGATTTAAAAGCACGGAAATAGTTAAGGAAATACACACTAAACACCCCAATAAATAAATGGAATAAAATAATGACTAAAAAGGAATGATGGAACACGCCAAAAGCCACATATTAGTCTCAACGTCATGCCCATCCATCCTAGAACTGAAATGGGGATCTGAATTGTAGAACAGATGGTTGGATGTCATAGTGTGAGATAATGTTTGGGTACTTACGTCATTCACAGGTGTAAGAGAGATTTACTACTAGAAGACACAGTAGGAATTAAAAACCATGCCTCACTCACGGATGACCTTGTATTTTATTTTGTATAGAGTAAGGCTTGGATTACATTCTTTTTGCTTCAGACTGAGAAAATAATCAAAAGAGGATAGGGAATGTAAGATGGAATAAGAGGAAATAGGGAGACAAGGTAAACGATGCCTACTCACCCCAACACAGCCGAAATTCCGAATAAGCCAAGATTCACGGTTGATATATATATGCTCATAACATCACATTCTACTTAAATTCATAGTAGGACAGGGAAAGAGATTGAATAGGGAGATTGAGGCATGTAAAATAATGTCTACTCACCACAGCACCTGCCGACATTCCTTGTAACCCAAAACAGCGTACCAGAGGGTGAACATCTCGCTTTATCACACTGGGTTATGAAAGCACTGTGTGGGGGTTTGGCTGGGGTTGACAGTGAAGGCGCAGTGGGGTTAGGCGTGAGGTGGGCAGCAGAAGCGACTGGAGCCGGTCGCTTGTGTACCGAGATGATTCAGACGATGGCAACCTCGCACCCGCACAGTGGTGCCAATAGTAATATCTTCCCCGTCACTTTTACACCACAAACTCTACTTTATCGCTCATTATATCGACTTCGTATGCCTTGTGGAAGTGTGATCAATGCTTCTGATGACGAGTGAACGCTGTAGTACCTCTAGAAGTCACTGAGAAGGAAACTGTAGGCGTGAGGGGAAAAATCAATTTTGGTAACATTGTGTTTTGTCGTCAAAGAAAACCACTTTTGTTGATGTTAGAGGGGAATCTAGCAAAAACAATTCGTGTTAATATCGTTACTATTGTGCTGTCATACTACACATAAGATACAGTTACTCATAGGTAAAAACACAGGTTAATTACAGGTGTCATGGGTTTACCTGAGAAATGAGTTACCTGCGAGGAGCATGTGGAGTGACATGGAGGGACAGGTTGACGAATGAAGAAGTGAAAGAACGTTGTGGGATGGATGTGGATGTGATTGAGAAAATTAGGAGAAATACACTGAGGTGGTTTGGACAAGTGGAGAGAATGGAGGATGAAAGACTAAGAGGGTGTATGTAGGTGAAGTGGAGGGAGGGGGAGACCGAGGATGAGGGGGAGACCGAGGATGAGGTGGAGGGATGGATTTGAGAGGTATATGATGGAGGGGGGAATGAGCTGGGGGGAGGGCAGTTAAATGGTGGGTGACGAGAGACTTGGAGGCGTTTTGTCTGCGGCCACCCTTTTGCGGGATTAGGGCTTCGGGCTATAGATAGATAGATAGATAGATGTTTTTACTTGAAGCAGAGATTTTAGGAGAGAAACTTTAGTATGAGAGATTTTGAAGGGAATCGTTTGACAGTATGAACAATAAAAATAAAATATCTAGGGTGTTGTAAGATTTCTTTTACCAGTACGATCTCTCTCTCTCTCTCTCTCTCTCTCTCTCTCTCTCTCTCTCTCTCGGATGGTAGGGATGGTACTGATGCGTCCTTGAGGTGATGGTACCACGCTTCCTAAGACGGTGGTGGGATGTCAGGTCGTGGGTAGGGGGTGATTTTAGGTGATTTTAGGTGTTCTCGTGTGTGTGTGTGTGTGTGTGTGTGTGTGTGTGTGTGTGTGTGCATCATTGTCCTCTTCCCCCTCCTCCTCATAATCATCATCACCATCATTATCCTTCTCCTCCTCCTCATCATCATCATCATTATCCTCACCCTCCTCATACCCTAGTTATATGCTACACTTTATGGCAACTATAGGCAGACAGTTTCTTCCCATTCGTCTGTGTAGTGAGGGAGTGTAGTAGTGTGTTGCCCTGTTGCAGTGTGTTGCAGAGGGCGTGTAGTAATGTGTTGCAGTGTGTTGCAGAGGGGGGTGTAGTTATGTGTTGCCCTGTTGCAGTGTGTTGTAGAGGGAGTGTAGTTAATGTGTTGCACTGTGTTGCAGAGGGAGTGAAGTAATGTGTTGCCCTGTTGCAGTGTGTTGCAGAGGGAGTGTAGTAGTGTGTTACCCTGTTGCAGTATGTTGCAGAGGGGGTGTAGTTATGTGTTACCCTGTTGCAGTGTGTTGCAGAGGGAGTGTAGTAATGTGTTGCCCTGTTGCAGTGTGTTGCAGAGGGCGTGATGACGTGGCCTTGACCCCAGCATTGCAACGAGGCTGCCGGCATGATCACATTGGTACTTCACTTCTGGTTTTGCCGGTGAGAATGCATTGAGCAAGAAGAGTGAGTAAGAGCTGAGATTAGAGTGAGAAGAAAGTGAGAGTGAGAATGGAGTGAGAAACAGTATGTGAGAAAAGTGAGTAAAAGCTGAGAATATAGTAAGAACAGAGTGAGTAGAGCTGAGAAGAGAGTAAGAAAGTGATAAAAGAGCTGAGAATAAAGTGAGAAGTGAAGGAGTTAGAGCTGAGATTAGAGTAAGAACGGAGTGAGAAAAGAATAACAGCTGAGAACAAAGTAAGAAAGTGAGAAAAGAGCTGAGAATTGAGGAAGAACAGAGAGAAAAGAGTAAGAACTTAGAAGAGAGTAAGAAGAAAGTAATAGCTGAGAATTGAGTAAGAAGAAAGTGAGAACAGTGTAAGGAAGTGAGAAAAGAGCTGAGAAGAGTAGGAACAAAGTGAGAAAAGAGTGAGTAGAGCTGAGAGTAGAGTAAGAACAGTGAGAATAGAGTAAGAACAGTGAGTGAGAGAGTAAAGTGAGCACAGAGAGTGAGTGTAGTGCTGCATTTAGCTTCTGGTCACACCGGTTGAGAAAATGAAAGAGAGAGAGAGAGAGAGAGAATCATCCTTACGTATGGGGGTAATTCTCAGTAGCACAAATTTTCCTTATACCCCTTTAACTGTAACGACCTAAAATTGCCGTCTCGCCACCTTAATGCTGAGTTGCAAGGGTAGATTAACACTAAAATAGATTAACACCAGAATATGAGGCTGATCACGAGGCACTGATGCGGAAAGGAAGTAGAGTCGTAGTATTATCGTGTTTCTGCCCCTGTGCTACCCGAAATACGCTGTAAAATGACGAGATTCGGGGCCAAGTTAGACTGAAAATTATAGAGAAGGTAACAGACATCACTTAGTAAATTGTAAATCTGTTCTTATATAAGCTCACAAAAGGGGGCACCGGTTTCTCATATGTATTAAACGTTTTTGGAGACCTTACGGGAGGCGGAGTAAAGGTCGCCGCTAATCCTCATCTTTAGCGAACTCATTTTCTTGGTTACCCACGTCCACTAGGCGACGCACACTGGACAGCCACAGCCAAGTAAAGAGACACCACGAATTAAAAAAAAAAAAAAAAAAAAAAAAAACGGTATAATTATCTCTATCAGCAGAATTGCCAGAACTATCATGAACGTGGACCAGATGAGCATTTTTATTTTCAATGGGTTTTGCAGTCCTCATCCTTCTTCAAGGGGAAAAAAAGAAAACGCAGCTTTCCATGCCTTCCTCACTTGTGGACCTCTCCTGTTAATTAAAGCATCAAATTACATTCCGTTATCATTACAGCATCTCTATATTTTTTTATTGTCTCTCAAACTAGTAAAAGAATAACAAGATTAATTATAAAAAGTGGTCACTTTAATAAAGCCGACGACGCACGGTTTGTGTAAAGAAGGAGATTCCGGAGTTTAGCAGAGACGCGGCGAGGGTGGACGGGTGACGCGGCTGTTTGGCTGTCCAGCACTCTCTCCCTCCACACCAGAATTGGACTGCCATTGACACTTGTCCTACGTCCATGTGATGGGGCCTGGACTCCAACATCTGTGTGCAGAGAAAGGTAAGCCGCAGCCTGAGTAACTGTCATTTCCGATTAATCTCAAGGTAAATTTCCACTCACTTATCCATGAAGGACGCCATGTGCAGCGGTAGGAAGGCATCTCTGTTGGTTCGTGGACAGTTTGCCGTCAAAACATGGACAGTTCTCCGTCAGGACAATTCGCATCCTGGACGATTCCCCGTCAGTCGATAATGTACTTAATTAATTACTACTATAATAATTTCAATGGGGAACTTCAAGGCCTATGGCTTTGAATAGTACGAGTTGCACATTTAGGCAACAACTTGTCTCTGCCGCTCTGTTGACGACTCAAGAGTTATATTCTGGCGTCACCCATAGCTGTCCTCATTAATTTTTATTGGCACTACAACATCCTGGGTATGTTTTAAAACGACACTGAAGAGATACAAGTGTATATTCGTCTCAAGTAACAGTATCCAATGTCTCGCGTGTGATCGGCCATAGCCGACGCAAACCATGGGGAAAGGTATCATCATGCCATCAATCAGAGTTGCCACTTCTACAGATTTATCTGTTGATCGACAGATTTTGCAGGTATTTTCGGAATGTCAGGTTTTGTTTGAAAAAGAAGCTTACACTACAGATCTTCATATGGGAAAACATTTTCATAAAAGACGGATTTCACGTTCTTGGCGGATAAGAAGAATCATCAAATATACTTGTAGATATTACTTTAGCCTTCTGTGTATTTTACTTAAAGTTCCACAATAACGGAACATTTAATTTACGCTGTGTGATCTATCGGCTGCACTGGGATTTGCTCAGTAAAACTAAGCGCTACCATTATGTACGAGAAGGATGCACAGAACATGATTTCACTTGAAAAACTTTGTACTTGCATTAAATTTGGCTTGGGTCCAGTGCTACAGCAATATGAATGATTGAAGTCGCTTTATCACCAAACTTTAATTAACCCCTTTCCAGCTTAGCTCATGACTGTAATCAGATTGAAAGGATGCTTTGACTCGTAACCAAGGAGATTCATTCCTAGCTCATAAGGAAGGCGCATCAGAATTCATGCAACTACTGATTTGTATTCAAGATGTGGGAGAGGACTAGTTCTCCCACCTGATATTAAACGGGCTATACACATTCCACGGTTCTTCGATTTAAAAAAAAAAAAAAATCAGTACCATAGTTATTATTATTATTTTTTTATTTTTACCTTTATATGATGATGCTGTTATTTTCTGGTTATTTTCTATTATCAGCCTATGGTATGTGACTTCTCTGGTCAGTTGGGGAAATATTCAGGTGGAAAAAAAGGGAGGCTGTGGAAAATATTGGCCCGTGTATTCCTCCATTTCCACCCTTTGCCGCAGGCTGTTTTAATGGTTTTCACGGAATAATCACTTTAAAGGATCTACAGATTTCTACAGATTTTTTGGCGTCCACATTCAGATTTTCCCAAATTTTTGGTGGCAACACTAGGTGTGGCTGAGCCTTAACAGATGCAGGCTAAGTGATTGAGCGTAATTGGTTCAGTGGGTAATTAACTAGTGGCAAAAGGAAGAGGCTCCACTATTTCCATTTTTTTTTTCTTTTCACTGGAGACTTTACGTTATGTAAGAGCTGCCTCATCGTCTCAAGGAATGAGTTATAATAAAACGCAATTGTAAATAAGAATGGGTTCATGGGAGGAATAACATCGTCTTATAGTATTTCTTTTACGACAGAATCACAAGCACTTTTTCCCCAGGTTTCAGTTTTATAGTACACTGTTTCCTTCCCTCCCAATAAAATTTCCATGTCAGTTCCTAAACTATGCGTGTTCTACCTCAGTTCTTCCTGTTAATTGCAACTAAGTGTTTCTGGGAGGGGATTTCTTTTTTATCTTATTAATTTATTTTAACTCCCATTGTCGTGTCGTAGTACCCATGGTCCGAGTTACGGGAGCTGCCTAGCTTGGGTCGTCCAGCAAGGTTATGCATCAGTTCTGAAACAAATTATACGAAAATTCCAACATTCGCCCCCTTCCCACTGATTATATTTATGGTGGTCCAAGTTCAGGCTGTAATCGGCGCCACCGGTGACATTTGGTGAAGCTTATTGTTATTTGTGGATACAGTAGGCAGAGTATATCAAACATATTTATAGACACGTAACATCTGTGTATTAATCGTTAGCAAGATTATAGAAAACACTAATTAATGGAACTGCACCAAATTATTATTATTATTAGTAGTAGTATTAGTATTAATTATTATTATTATTATTATTACTATTATTATTATTACTTTATTATTATTATTATTGCTATTTATTATCATTATCATTAATAATAATAATATTATTATTATCGTTATCATTTTTTTAAACAGCGAAAGGTAAAGATAACAGGTCAAAGTCAGCCTGAACACTTTCGAAATTTGAACGAAACTGGAATGGTTGAGGGTCAGGCAAGGAAGAAAAAATTGAGAATAACCAGTTGAAGGTCAGGGTCGCAGTGGAGGATCAGTTCGGCCTTAGACGTATTATAGGGCGTGTGTTGGACTCTGGCTCCCTAACACCATTCCCTTAGCTATTTATTTTGCTTATTACACCCTGCTGTCCTCTTCTGTGTTATATAAGTCCTTCAAACATGACCATACGTTGCATAAATAACATACAAAAGGATATTAACAGCCAAGTCCATAAACAAATCACTGAGGAAGAGGTGTTAGGGAGCTTCCCTAACCAGCGAGTGTACGGAGCTGCCTGTACTCCTTGAAGGGGTAATGTGCTCCTGTGTGCTCATTGAAGGGGTAATGTACTTCCTGTGTACTCCTTGAAGGGATAATGTACTCCCCCCATACTCCTTGAAGGTAATGTACTCCCTATGTACTCCTTGAAGGGGTAATTTACTCCCTATGTACTCCTTGATGGGGTAATGTACACCCTCTGTACTTGAAGGGGTAATGTACTCCCTGTGTACTCCTTGAAGGGGTAATGTACTCCCTATGTACTCCTTGAAGGGGTAATGTACACCTTGTGTACTTCAAAAGGTAATGTACACCCTGTGTACTTGAAGGAATAATGTACACCCTGTGTACTTGAAGGGGTAATGTACTCCCTGTGTACTTGAAGGGGTAATGTACACCCTGTGTACTTGAAGGGGTAATGTACACCCTGTGTACTTGAAGGGATAATGTACACCCTGTGTACTTGAAGGGATAATGTACACCCTGTGTACTTGAAGGGATAATGTACACCCTGTGTACTTGAAGGGGTAATGTACACCCTGTGTACTTGAAGGGGTAATGTACACCCTGTGTACTTGAAGGGGTAATGTACACCTTGTGTACTCCTTGAAGGGATGATGTATTCCCTGTGAGTTTCTTGAAGGGATAATGTACTCCTTGAAGGGACACTGTACTCCATTGTACTCCTTGAAGGGATAATGTACTCCCAGTGTACTCCTTGAAGGGATAATATACTCCCTTTGTACTTTTGAAGGGGTATTGTACTCCTGGAAGGGATAATGTACTCCATGAACGGATGATGTACTCCCTGTGTACTCCTTGCAGAGGTAATGTACTCCGTTTACTCCTTGAAGGAGTAATGTACTCTGTGTGTGCTCCTTGAAGGGGGTAATGAAGGATGTATGAATTCTTAAGCTCCAACGTAGAGAGAGAGAGAGAGGTGCTTAAGTACAATCCTTAATGTTTAGTGTCATTGATGCTCTTGAGAGACGCCTTCACGTGGTGGTACTGATATAACCGGACGGTGGAGCTGCCTGGCTATGCAAACTTCCCTCAAATCCTTCCCCATTCCCCAAAAGGAGGATGTGGACTGCAGGGAACTGGCAGCCTCAGCCAGCAGTCCACTGTGATTACGTTCAGATGAGTTGTAAGATACAAGGCAGTGATAAAAACAAAATTTATTAATATATATTTATTTAAAACAAATTAGGTACAGTACAATGAAATATTTATAAAGAGACATAAAGAACAGTTTGGTGATTTAAACTCTCTCTCTCTCTCTCTCTCTCTCTCTCTCTCTCTCTCTCTCTCTCTCCATATTATTCCGTGTAAACTTATTGTGGGAAAAGGGCAGTGGCTACGGCTCTACATCCTTTCCTTAGCATCTCTTCGTGACTAGCATCATTTTCTAGTGATATGGTTCCAACAGCATTTAAGATAGACCGTTTTGTGTGTGTGTGTGTGTGTGTGTGTGTGTGGCATAGTCTGCCCTTGATTAACCCTTTCAGTGGGAAAAACTCAATTATTTTTTGAGTTGGATGACCGTATTCTAGCTAGCATAGACGGCATCCTAGCACCTCTTCATTAGCGATTTACTTTGCATACAAGACTTCAGCATACGACCTCTAGTGTTTAGATACCGAAGCAGACGATACAGTTGGATGGTGGTGACCTCGTAGCTCTTGTGGATTAGCGATTCATTTTCCACACTAGCCTTGAACGTACGACCTCAACTCTAAATATCGAAGCAGAATTGACCACAGTTGCGTGTCTGGGTGAAGATAATGACGTGGTGGTTCAGAGGTGATGTGGCCAGTGTCATCGCAAGAGGGTATTAGTATTGCTGTTGATATTGGCCGGACTGCAGGAATTACCACAGGGGCTGCCACACCTACACTACTCTTCACGGTATGTAGTGGTGTTTTCTTCATATACCCGATGTACCAGGTATTTTGTAGGTATTAAGCGTTAATTATGAGTGCACTTGATAGCATTTACAGTGTAAGTGACATTGGAGGGTTCATTGGACCAAGAAGCAGGTAGACTCATTCCATCTCTTAACTAAGCCTATTAGAATTTCGGCAAGCACGGTTTAATAAGTGGGTGTGGCCCAGTTCCCTCCGATAAAAAAGAAAAATTTATATAAGCTTTATTACTGATACCGCAACTTAAAGCCCGTCGTGATAGTCCCCGTAGTCCCCATTGATAGCTAGCCCCCGTGACGGTGATAGTCATACCATGATTCATGTTCAATAGTCCCGTGGATGATAGCCCATAAACCCCACCCCATCGTAGTGTGATAGGCCATAGCCTAACCCTCCCTCCCCCCCCCCCCGTGATGTGATGAATGGGCTATAGCCTTACCCCCTGTGGTTGGTTGGTTGGTTGGTTGGATGCATGGACTATAGCCTTACCCCCTGTGGTTGGTTGGTTGGTTGGATGCATGGACTATAGCCTTACCCCCTGTGGTTGGTTGGATGCATGGACTATAGCCTTAGCCCCTGTGGTTGGTTGGATGCATGGACTATAGCCTTACCCCCTGTGGTTGGTTGGATGCATGGACTATAGCCTTACCCCCTGTGGTTGGTTGGATGCATGGACTATAGCCTTACCCCCTGTGGTTGGTTGGATGCATGGACTATAGCCTTACCCCTTGTGGTTGGTTGGATGCATGGACTATAGCCTTACCCCTTGTGGTTGGTTGGATGCATGGACTATAGCCTTACCCCTTGTGGTTGGTTGGATGCATGGACTATAGCCTTACCCCTTGTGGTTGGTTGGATGCATGGACTATAGCCTTACCCCCTGTGGTTGGTTGGATGCATGGACTATAGCCTTACCCCCTGTGGTTGGTTGGATGCATGGACTATAGCCTTACCCCCTGTGGTTGGTTGGATGCATGGACTATAGCCTTACCCCCTGTGGTTGGTTGGTTGGATGCATGGACTATAGCCTTACCCCCTGTGGTTGGTTGGTTGGATGCATGGACTATAGCCTTACCCCCTGTGGTTGGTTGGTTGGATGCATGGACTATGATGCCTGGACTATAGCCTTACCCCCTGTGGTTGGGTGGTTGGATGCATGGACTATAGCCTTACCCCCTATGCATGGACTATAGCCTTACCCCCTGTGGTTGGGTGGTTGGATGCATGGACTATAGCCTTACCCCCTGTGGTTGGGTGGTTGGATGCATGGACTATAGCCTTACCCCCTGTGGTTGGGTGGTTGGATGCATGGACTATAGCCTTACCCCCTGTGGTTGGGTGGTTGGATGCATGGACTATAGCCTTACCCCCTGTGGTTGGGTGGTTGGATGCATGGACTATAGCCTTACCCCCTGTGGTTGGGTGGTTGGATGCATGGACTATAGCCTTACCCCCTGTGGTTGGGTGGTTGGATGCATGGACTAGAGCCTTTAGCCCTGTGGTTGGGTGGTTGGATGCATGGACTATAGCCTTACCCCCTGTGGTTGGGTGGTTGGATGCATGGACTATAGCCTTACCCCCTGTGGTTGGGTGGTTGGATGCATGGACTATAGCCTTACCCCCTGTGGTTGGTTGGGTGGTTGGATGCATGGACTATAGCCTTACCCCCTGTGGTTGGTTGGGTGGTTGGATGCATGGACTATAGCCTTACCCCCTGTGGTTGGTTGGGTGGTTGGATGCATGGACTATAGCCTTACCCCCTGTGGTTGGTTGGGTGGTTGGATGCATGGACTATAGCCTTACCCCCTGTGGTTGGTTGGATGCATGGACTATAGCCTTGGCCCCTGTGGTTGGTTGGCTGGATGGATGCATGGACTTTAGCCTTACCCCCTGTGGTTGGATGGATGCATGGACTGTAGCCTTAGCCCCTGTGGTTGGATGGATGCATGCATGGACTATAGCCTTAGCCCCTGTGGTTGGATGGATGCATGCATGGACTATAGCCTTAGCCCCTGTGGTTGGATGGATGCATGCATGGACTATAGCCTTAGCCCCTGTGGTTGGATGGGGGTGGATGGATGCATGGACTTTAGCCTTAGCCCCTATTGTTGGTTGGATGCATGCATGGACTATAGCCTTAGCCCCTGTGGTTGGATGGATGCATGCATGGACTATAGCCTTACCCCCTGTGGTTGGTTGGGTGGTTGGATGCATGGACTATAGCCTTAGCCCCTGTGGTTGGATGGATGCATGCATGGACTATAGCCTTAGCCCCTGTGGTTGGATGGATGCATGCATGGACTATAGCCTTAGCCCCTGTGGTTGGATGGATGCATGCATGGACTATAGCCTTAGCCCCTGTGGTTGGATGGATGCATGCATGGACTATAGCCTTAGCCCCTGTGGTTGGATGGATGCATGCATGGACTATAGCCTTAGCCCCTGTGGTTGGATGGATGCATGCATGGACTATAGCCTTAGCCCCTGTGGTTGGATGGATGCATGCATGGACTATAGCCTTAGCCCCTGTGGTTGGATGGATGCATGGACTATAGCCTTAGCCCCTGTGGTTGGATGGATGCATGGACTATAGCCTTATCCCCTGTGGTTGGATGGATGCATGGACTATAGCCTTATCCCCTGTGGTTGGTTGGATGCATGGACTATAGCCTTAGCCCCTGTGGTTGGATGGATGCATGGACTATAGCCTTAGCCCCTGTGGTTGGTTGGATGCATGGACTATAGCCTTAGCCCCTGTGGTTGGTTGGATGCATGGACTATAGCCTTAGCCCCTGTGGTTGGTTGGATGCATGGACTATAGCCTTAGCCCCTGTGGTTGGTTGGATGCATGGACTATAGCCTTACCCCCTGTGGTTGGTTGGATGCATGGACTATAGCCTTACCCCCTGTGGTTGGTTGGATGCATGGACTATAGCCTTAGCCCCTGTGGTTGGGTGGATGCATGGATTATAGCCTTAGCCCCTGTGGTTGGTTGGTTGGGTGGATGGATGCATGGACTTTAGCCTTAGCCCCTATTGTTGGTTGGATGCATGGACTATAGCCTTATCCCCTGTGGCTGGATGGATGCATGGACTATAGCCTTAGCCCCTGTGGTTGGTTGATTGGATGGATGCATGGACTATAGCCTTAGCCCCTGTGGTTGGTTGGATGCATGGACTATAGCCTTAGCCCCTGTGGTTGGTTGGATGCATGGACTATAGCCTTCGCCCCTGTGGTTGGTTGGATGCATGGACTATAGCCTTCGCCCCTGTGGTTGGTTGGATGCATGGATTATAGCCTTAGCCCCTGTGGTTGGTTGGATGCATGGATTATAGCCTTAGCCCCTGTGGTTGGATGGATGCATGGACTATAGCCTTAGCCCCTGTGGTTGGATGGATGCATGGACTATAGCCTTAGCCCCTGTGGTTGGATGGATGCATGGACTATAGCCTTAGCCCCTGTGGTTGGATGGATGCATGGACTATAGCCTTACCCCCTGTGGTTGGTTGGATGGATGTATGGGCTATAGCCTTAGCCCCTGTGGTTGGTTGGTTGGATGCATGGGCTATAGCCTTACCCCCTGTGGTTGGTTGGTTGGATGCATGGACTTTAGCCTTAGCCCCTGTTGTTGGTTGGATGCATGGACTATAGCCCTAGCCCCTGTGGTTGGTTGGTTGGATGCATGGACTATATATAGCCTTACCCCCTGTGGTTGGTTGGTTGGATGCATGGACTATAGTCATACCCCCTGTGGTTGGTTGGTTGGATGCATGGACTATAGCCTTAACCCTTGTGCTTGGTTGGATGCATGGGCTATAGCCTTACCATTGTGGTTGGGCTATAGCCTTTACCCCCCCCCCCACATGGTGTGATATGCCATAGCCACCCCCCCCTGTGGTGTACTGTGATAGCCCATGGCCCCCCCTCTCCATGGTTGATAGTAAGTGATGTGGTGCTGTGCCTCTTTTACACCGACTTGGCCAAATTTTTAGTCTATTTAATGTAGGTTGAAAGCAGTAAAAGACAATGCCATGGCTCTCTAACCTTTCCACAGTAGCACCATATTCTAGTGTTAATTTGTTACAACTCTGAATGAAAGATGGAGAGTGGACTCTGAATGAAAGATGGAGAGAGGACTCTGAATGAAAGATGGAGAGAGGACATTATAGGCAGAGTTAGATTAAATAATAAGTCACGAAAGAGCTGTGGAAACTGTAGTATTGGGATTTTATATGCTAAGGACTGGTGTGAATTGAGTGATTTTTAGGTGCATTAATTTTAAATTTGTTTATGGAGGCTTTACAGCAGACTTTTTTTCACTTGGTTGTATTTACATGTAGAAAGACCTATTGTGGCGTGTAAAAATGTCTTGCGTAAACCACCAGTCTGAACTGATATATTTAGCCATTACTAAGCTTACACGGTAGGTGGGGGCACTCTCCATCCACTCACTCGATGTAGTGCTGCTCTCGGGTGTCTGCCCTCTCCTCCCTCCTTTCCTTCCTTCCTCTTCAGTCTTTTTTTTACTTCATTCTTTCCACGTCCTTCTGCCCACATGCAGGACGATGCAGAAAGAATGAAGACAGAAGAGGAAGGAAGGAATGGAGGAAGGAGAAAGGGCAGACACCAGAGAGCAGTACTGCATCGAGTGAGTGGATGATGAGCACCCAGTTATGCTTATAGTCGATATTTGCTTCTACTAAAAGCCAATAGCTCTGAATTAATACACTTGTGCTCCACAGGCGTTGTGTGCTTGCTGCTGACCCTGTCGTCTTGGCGAACTCTGGTCCCTGCCGAGCAATAATGAAGAACTAGAGTCCTGTCCCTGCTGAAGAACCCAGGTCATCTTGCCCATGCAGTCGAGCTCTTGTGGAGTGATTAACTGGTCCTGCCCATGCTGAGTGATGCCAGAGGGTTGTGGTGGTCATACCCCTGCCGAGTGGTGCTGAAGGACTCTGGTGGCAGTCGTACCCCTGCTGAGTGATGCCTGAGGACTCTGGTGGCAGTTGTACCCCTGCTGAGTGAGTCCTGAGGACTGGTGGTGGTTATACCCCTGCTGAGTGATACCAAAGAATTCTGTTGGCAGCCGTACCCCTTTTGAGTGATGCCTGAGAAGGACTGGTGGTGGTCATACCCCTGCTGAGTGATGGCCAAGGACTCAGGTGGTAGTCATACCCTGCTGCTGAGTGATGGCCAAGGACCCTGGTGATGGTCTCTCCCCTGCCAAATGTTGTGGATAAGTGGTGATGAGTACAGTATTTTTACTGTTGCAAGGTTTGTTTGATACCGATTTATATATTAAAAGCTAACGTGGATTTAAACATCATTTTCTGCTCCATAGGTGTTGTGTGGCTGCTGCTGACTGTGCTATCCTGGCAAACAACTAGGGACTTTCTTCTTGAGGATTCTGATTGTGCCCCCTGCAGAGTGATGACTGAGAACTCTGGCTGTGGTCCTTTGCCGAGTGATGACTGAGAACTCTGGCTGTGGTCCTTTGCCGAGTGATGACTGAGAACTCTGGCTGTGGTCCTTTGCCGAGTGATGACTGAGAACTCTGGCTGTGGTCCTTTGCCGAGTGATGACTGAGAACTCTGGCTGTGGTCCTTTGCCGAGTGATGACTGAGAACTCTGGCTGTGGTCCTTTGCCGAGTGATGACTGAGAACTCTGGCTGTGGTCCTTTGCCGAGTGATGACTGAGAACTCTGGCTGTGGTCCTTTGCCGAGTGATGACTGAGAACTCTGGCTGTGGTCCTTTGCCGAGTGATGACTGAGAACTCTGGCTGTGGTCCTTTGCCGAGTGATGACTGAGAACTCTGGCTGTGGTCCTTTGCCGAGTGATGACTGAGAACTCTGGCTGTGGTCCTTTGCCGAGTGACGACAAAGAACTCTGGCTGTGGTCCCCTGCCGCATGATGGCGAAAACTCTGGCTGTGGTCCCCTGAAGAGTGATGGTGAAGAACTCTCCTCTGCTTGCACCAGATGTCTCTACTTTGCATGAATTTTGAATGTACTCCTTTTTAAATATACAATATAAGGATGAAATGTACTGTCTTGTTTTCTTATCACATATTTTTATGAATTTTGTTTACTTTAAATCTGCATAACAGAAATGACTTATACCTGTGAGTAACTTAACATATTGAAGACTGAGATATTTCAAGACTATCACATAAAACAAACTTTGAAAATTACAAATATTTTATTCAATGGAAAATCATAAACTGAAAACTTTTAATATAAAACAAAACCACCACCAAACATATAAAGAAATGAACAATTTTTAGCCAAAAACTGGGTGGGGGGGAGAAAAAAAAAAAAAAAAAAAAAAAATGCTTAAAAAATATACCAAAGTCGATCGCCAAGATTAATGAAACCAGGTTTAGCGTAGAGCTCTTCTTAATCTGAAGAGTGTCCGGAGACAACCTGAAACGTGAGGAAAGTGTTAGAGATATAATAAGTACCCTCCAAAAATTCCCCACCCCTTTCCCCTTCCTCCCTCACCCTAACATGTAGCATAGCGAGAGAGGAAGGGCAAAGGAGTAGGGAAGTTGTGGAGGAAAATGCAGCAAGTGGGAGTGTGTGTACAGTTGCAGATATAAATACTGATCCACTTCATGAACGATAATTAGCCAGGAAGTGAGCAATGACTTCTGAAATCCAGTGAGGCTACCTTGAAGCATAAGAAGCCTTTCAGAATATTACGTACAAGGTTCAGAACTCCTGGACTAAAAGCGTGGATCAGTATTTTTGTCTGCAATTGTACCAACCAGGCTCACAGCATCAACACACATGGACGGCCATCTTGGAATCAAAAGTTGCCAGCTAGTATTTTATGGGCAAATTTTTCAACTAAAATTTTCAGACAATTTTGAGATGCCAACTAGTATTTTTGGTGAATTTTTGGACTTAGTATAATTTTGAGATGTCAACTGTTATAATGAGTGAATTTTTTGACTCTATCTGAAAGCTGCTGATCAATATTACCAAAATCAAATTTTTGGACTTAGTAAAATTTTTTGATGCTTAGATACCAATGATACAAGAGAAAGGCATCAATTAATTACTTTATAATTCTGTGGACAATCATAACAACAATGACAGCTCTGACTTACAAATTACTTTATTACCTAAAAATATATATATATATACCAAACAGCAAACTGACTAGACAATGTTGCCCATACAATTACTATTTTCTGATTCATCAAATCAATGCTGGCTTGTTAATACAGGGTGGTCCATATATTACACTCTTCTAATTTTCTGGGGACAGAAGTCTGGTTACAAGAGGAGCAAAGATGACCTGGCTGCTTCAAAAAATTAATAATCAACCACGCAATCAATGGACTTTAAAAAGCAAATACTTTACCATTAAACATAAATGGGGTTATACAATTAATGGACAGGGAAAAACAAATAACATTAAGAAAGAAAAGGACCATGCAATCAATGGACATGAAAAAGCAGATATAACACTAATTATGAGGGGGGTTATGGTAGCAGAAAATGATGCAGGGGAGACAATGGTACAGATCACTTAACCATCCCCTCAAATAAGATGCATAATACAGGGACCACTCTGTACGATATGAGGCCGTAAATGTGTGCTGCTGATTCACAAAACAAACACGGTCATTTTACAGTCATAACTATTAGTGAGTTTTTGCTGGAAGGACAAGGAATAGAGGGCACAGACTCTCTCCTGTTCTTCTGGCAAGAACATAACTTATTTCTTTCACCTTAACTTGGCCAAGATTTTTGTCATTTTGCAACTTATTAGTAGAAAAGAGAAAATACAGCACTATGGCAGTACTTCTTTCCACATCACTTTGTGACTAACATTTTGCATGAGCAGAGTGAGTGACAACAGTATACAGCACTCAGGCTAAAATGTGTAAAATTCTTGTCCCATATGGCTTGTAAAATTTTCCTGCTTGAGAACCACCAAAATTTCCCTTCTCAGCTATGGAACCAATCGTGATAAGTTGTACCATTTTGAAATTGTCATAACAATGTCATAACAATATTAATGTTTTCCACTGGTACCAAACTTTTACCCCAAAAGAGCCAAATACAGCCAAAAAATACTCAAAATATTTTCACACCGCTAGAACAGAGCAATGCATTTAGTGTCCCCCCCACCCCCAATCAGCTATTACGCCAATCATGGGACATCATATTTTGAAAATGTGTTAAGAACTGCCTTCCAGTGGTATTAAAAAAAAGTCAGATGTAGCCTAAAAGGGCCCAAAATACAACCATATTCACTAAGGAATGTCCCACACCTGCAGTGTGGACGCCTATTTCTTGACACCAGATTTTAGTGTTAAGGCTCTACATCCTTTCCACATCAATAGAACCATATTCTAGTGTTAATCTGATGTTAAAACTCAACATTCATGATAGATGTACAGAAATTTTAGGCCTAGTTAATGTGAAACAAGTACAGTTACGACAGAAAAATTATCACAAGCTATTCTGTGAGCACTCCCAGTATACAAAGATACATGGCCACATGGAACTGACTGCATACGAAAGATCATAATCTGGTGGCAGTAGGATACTTCTTAGCATATTTTCTTTAGCAATGTGACTGAGTGAATGAGCAAAGCAAGCCAGAGAGAACACTATTAGACATGTAGCTGGCTGGTGGAACACAGCACCTAAGCTGTTATCTGGGAAACTATAAAAGCATAAGTGGATCTATGTAAATTAATGGAAAAGCTTAACAGGTAATAGATGCTACATGTCGCTTTTCTCAAAATTTGCCACCATATGGCTGAAAAAAAGGAACCAAACCACCAAAACTGTGTTATCTCTGAAACTATTAAGCTACAGTGGATGTATGCACACTGCTGAAAACCTTATGAAAATACATGTCAGTAAACTCAGCTTTCTCAATATGCACCACAATACAGCCGTAAAAAAAAGCCAAAATGTGCCAAACTGAGCACCAAACTACATTGTCTCAGAAATTATTAAGCTATTGCACATCTACACACAATGTCTGAAAACTTGTTGAAAAGTTATGGGTATCATTAATGGTTGTCTTCAAAATTTCAAAGTGTGCATTAACATCTGGCAAGTGAGATGGCAGTCTTCACAATGTCAAAGTGTGCATTAATATTAGGCAAGAGGAATGGCAGTTTCTTACAAATTTCAAAGTTGCATTAATATTAGGCAAGAACGATACTGTTCTCCAAAATTTCAAAGTGTGCAATAATATAAGGCATGTGAGATAGCACAATTCTTTTAGTTAAAATAACGACACTGGCAAGCTTGCTCACTCATACAAGTTCCACATTTTCAAGAGTGAATGTGTATAACTTGACGTAACTCATTAACAGCATACTGATGACAAGCACATTTGCAATTTATTCCAGGTGACCTCAAATACATACAAATATAAATAAGAAATGCACAAATACATAAAATAAATAAACACCGGAAATACAAAACAATGAATTCTGTCTAAACATCAGTCAAATGAAATCTAACCTATAAAAGTTCTATTCAAATGAAATCTATCTAACCTCTAAAAATTCTGGTCAAACTTCTGTTTCACTAACTCTCCTGAAAAACTCATAAAACAGGGTGATCAAGAATGTTATCGCTTACATGAGATCTGGGCAGGGTAGGGGAAGGTATGGTAAGGTATGGTAGGGTAACGTAAGATAAAGTATGGTAAGGTAAGTAAGGTGGGGTAGGGTAAGGCAATGTTGGCTGGGCAAGATATGGCAAGGAAGGTTAGATAGGGTAGGGTATATCTGGCAGGGTAGGGTAAGGTATGGTAAGACAGGGTAGGGTAGGGCTGGGTAGAGTAAAGTGAGGTAAGGTAAGGTTGGACGGGTAAGATATGGTAGTGAAGGTTAGTTTGGGAAAGGTACGGTACGTTAAGCAGGGTAGGGTATAATACAGATACGTAAGATAAGGTGTGGTAGGGTAAGATCTGGTAAGGTAGAGGAGGGAAGGGAAGGGAAGGGTTAAGGCAAGGTAAGGTAAGGTATGGTTGGGCTGGGTAGGTCAGTCAGACAGGGTAAGGTAAGGTATGGTAGGTCAGAGTCAGGTAAAGTAGGGCAGGGTAAGGAAGCTAAGGTAAGACAGAGAAAGGTAGGGTAAGGAAAAGTACGATAACGTGGGTTACTTGGCTGCAAATACACTGGGGGGGGAGGGGGGAGTCCATGTACTCAATAACTTCTTTTCATCACCCTGTAAAGTTTTTTAAGCATGTTATTTTTCCCCCTAGCTCAATGAAAATAAAAAGCTAATAACTGGGAGTCTGGAAATTTACTGTCAAAATCTGGACTGACCGTTTTAAAACTGAGTGTACGATGGTGTAAGTCCCTAATTTCTTATGGTCATTTATTTAACACTTGTAATCACTTCAGCAACAAAACTGGAGAAGGGTATGTATTCATCCAAGTCTGTCTGTTTGTAGACATGATACCGTTATCTCAAAATGCTGTTATCGGATTTCAACAAAATCTGGTGGATATATGGGAACTGGGTCAAGAAGTTGCTTAGATTTTGAGGTGGACCCACATGCAGAAGTAAATCATAAATTTTACTGGTGTCAGTGGAGGTATGTCTTCTTTTTGACTGTTAACGGGACAGACTATGACCACTGAATTAACTACCTCCCCTAATGAGGTTGTATGGAGGTTGGTCTATATGGTAAACCATGAATTACACTGACACTGGCGAATATATGCACTTTCTGAATGCTTTCTAGTTGTTAAATGTGATCATCCTGCATTCCACCTAACAGAATGAAGTCAGCAATGATACAGAAAGGTCAGACATGTTGTATCATCACATTCAGGGAACACCTGTAACTGCCAGATGTGATCAGAGTGTAGTCAGCAACAATACAAAACAGTCGGACACTCAATCATTGTCACATGCTCAGAAGTAACTGTCAAACACTATGAGCTTGTCCACACCTTCACACACTCAGTTTTAATATCCGGTATGACCCTAACACCTACGCTACTCAGGGTCACATTCTAAGCATCTTTGGAGATTTCATGAGATCTCTTCCTTAGTTATTTATCCTGCATATTAAAAGATCTTTTATCCAAATGCCTGTGCTGTGCGTAAGTCAAAATCCAAGCAGAGACTCTCAAACTGTTACAAATCATATTACATGACTCAAACTTCTGTTTTTTCCTCAACAGCTTCCAGGAATTGTTGGGAAGTAACTACCTGGTTTTGGCTCCTGATTTAGCTTGGTACAGTACATTGAGAATATCAGCTGTACCATGACTGACCCCAATACAGGAATTCTTTAGGTGGAAACATGGTGTCATTTTTATAATAAGCCAAATAGTTTCCTGTACACCAGGAAACCATTTACTACGCTGGGTGCTAACCATATAACCAATTTTGGCGCCTGGTGGTTTAGTGGGTAATTACTGCGCTCCAGTCAGATTGAGCCGGTGCAGGGGTGGTTGGGGTTTATTGCTCATGTAATGCCACTCAGAGATAAGTGAGGTTGGTCACTCTCATCTTAAATGTCAGGACCAACTGCCTAGCCCCGGGCTTCTACGCTCCTCATGGGGCAACGTAGGATTGGATGATGGATGGATGGATGGATTAGATTACACCTCGATATCCTCTTTTATCCAATGAATATATCAGGTGGCTCCTCTGCCTGGTTAAACAAACATCCATATCCCCAAATGGAGGATGGCAGACTGCAGAGGAAGAGTTCATAGTCAAATGAGCCTTGGGTTACAAATATTACTATGTTAGCTGATGTTATTAAAGTCAAGGGCCTGAACTGTGGGTGGGCCCATTCAACTGGACAGACTTAAGTTATTTTCTCCTTCATTTTATTTTTCTGACTACACCCTACCTCACCCCCTCATCCAAGGGTAGGGTAGGAGGTATGGGTGATAATGATACTGATGCAGACTATGCTGATACAGTATTAAGATGGTATACACAACCATCCATCCATCATCCAATCCTATGTTGCCCCATGAGGTGCATAGAAGCCCGGGGCTGGGCAAGTTAGTCCAGACATTTACAATGAGAACACCATACATGAAAAATGTTATCATGTAGTATGCAAAGAGTATATCACTAAAGGAGAGATGCGACGAAAACTCCTGTGCAACCGAGAAAAATGACCTTAATTCTAACACATACAGAAACATCAGGCACGTGGGATCATATGGGCCTTTACTAATCTAATGAAGAACCTTATGCCTCAATATTCTTAGGGTGCTAAACTGACGTACTACATGGGTCCTTGCTAGAGTGACATATATACCTTGTGTATAAAAAATGGGGTGTAGCTGACTGACCATGCCTGCACCTACACAGCATATGAAAAAGAAATCTGGTTTACCTTTAATGTCACAGCGAGATGAATGGATGCAGATCGTTTTAGTGCTGATAATTTCTTGCAATTTCATCCATCAGAAGCAGCAGCAGCAGCTCAAGGTAGTCCATTGCAGAATTAGGGTTTCTCCTATCTTCTTCCACTCTGATGTATAGGCTGTCAGCGTGTTCCGTCAAATCTCAATGAATCTTGAAGCCTGAACAACATGACAAGATGAGATTTGGGATCCACTTCTCCATCTGCCGACAAAAATCATTATCAGTATCAACATCATCATTATCTTCAATTCTATTCTCACTATTACACATGGAGTAGTTATGATCCACAAAATGGAAAATGCAGAAGAAATTATCATGAGATAAACGGATGCAGATGGTTCACAGTGAGACAGATGGATGCAGATGGTTTTAGTACTGATAGATTTTTTGCATTCCGTCCATCAGCAACAGCAGCAGCAGCCCAAGTTAGTCCATCGCAGAATAAACATTTCTCCTATCTTCTTCCACTCTGATGTACTGGCTGTCAGCATGTTCCATCAAATCCCAGCAAATCTTGAAGTCAGAACAAGATGGCCAGATGAGAATTGGGATCCACTGCCAACAAAAACCATTATCAGTATCATTATCTTCAATTCTATTTTCACTATTATCCAAGGAGCAATTATGATCCAGGAAAAGGAAAATACCAAAGTCATTACCATCAATATTTTCATTCCTGAAGCCTTGCAATTCCCACTCACTTACTCAGGGTAAATGCTGTGGGGTGTAAACTTCACTCACCTTCTCACTCCATCCACGAAGGTTCCCTCATGCAAGTGTCAAGCCAACGACTCTTCCTCCATTCAGTATCTCATGACAAAAATGACTGACATAGTTCAGCCAAGATTTGCAGCCTTCTTCGTGGTGCCTTCCTTCCCAGGTTGATGCTCTCAGGTACCAGCCTGTGAAAAGGATCAATCTAAGGAAAACGTGCCATGTGCACATATATCTAGAGTTGCTGTTCACATATTATGCAAGTACTAAAAAAAATAGTGTAAAACTCTAATATTTTGGTACTATTTACTGGGAGAGATTTGGTTAGATAGTGAATTCTCCTACTTTGCTGGCAAGAATACCATTTTTCACTCAGCACACATTTTGATGCACACTGTTTCTTGGTTTTTATTAAATAAAATTAATATACAACTTTTCTTGAAACTAATTTAGTTCTACTGTTTTCACTGTTGGATATTCACCTGCTTACCCACTTGCTAATTCCTGTGACTCTATGTTGGGTACAGCACACCCTCATTTTATGACTGCGATGGGTTTTTAAAAACCAATTGTTTACAGAATTTTGTATCATAATCACATAAGCAGGAAAAGATCACATAATGGTACTGGTAACAAGAAATCAGGCATCACTGTGACTATAAAAAAAATAAAAATAAAAAAAAAAGTAAATTCTTATTGATCTAACAAAAATGACTGTACTGTACACTACAGTGGCTGTATAACGAGGGTGTGTTGTATTTCTTATACTAATTCGCAAACACAGGGAATACAGTTTCATATTTTCTACGGGTTCCTCTCATCAGTAGCAACAACCTTTTGTTTTACCAATTCCTTAGTTTGATGAAGTTAAATAAATGCCTGAAAGTGCCAACTTCATTGTCTCATTTTTCTTCCATGCAGTCTGACTGGGTTAGATGAGGTTAAATTAATGCTTTGGGGGGTCTGAGAAGCAAAGGCACCCACTTAGGTGAAGTTAGATGTGGTTAGGTTATAAAACATGGTTTTTTTTATTTGATATGCAATTCATTTGATATTAACCATCATTTTCCAGTGAAAATGCTTTTCTTTGCATGGGTTCCCACATACAAAGAGGGATGGAGGAGGCAGGAAAAACAGAAACTTGGCATTTCCGAAAGAAATGAGTCAAAATTAAATGAACCACAAAAAATAATCAGAAAACCCTTCTTTTATCAACAAAATTGTTTGCCTGAAAATAAAAATTTATTCCCAGGGGAATTAAAATCCTACAATAACGAGGTCAGGAAGTTATGGAGGATGTTAACACTACAGTATGTGGCATACATAAGAAAAATAACAAGAAAGAGCAGAAAAACAAACTCATTACCATCTCAACAAGAAGAAATGCACAGGCACTGCCATGCCTTAAAGAAGTGATAAAATCCTTCACTACACTGCACGGCCCATCCTAGTGAACGGTTCTGAGTATCGGCCAGAGGTCTTCATGTGAAGGTCATCGTTGGTTCACTGAGGTGTGGCTTTTGAAGAGGCACGTACTCAGAACATTCTGCCAAAAAGAAAAAATGGAATTTGGTCTTTGTGAAAGGCTAAAAGAATATGCTATGGGGTATTGTACATCATAGGGTTCCTGGACAAAAGGAAAAAATGGAATTTGGTCTTCACGAAAGACTAAAAGAATAGGCTATGGGTATTGTACAGTACAGGGTTCCTGGACAATTAGCCATCAAAACGTGGACAATTTCCTGTCAGGACAATTCGCACCCTGGACAATTCCCCGTCATTCTATAAATTAATATACCGGTACTTAATATCAATTAATTAATACTGTAATAATTAATTTTCAATGAGAACTATTAAGGCTTATGTTCATTCAATGGTGTAGGCTTTGGATATTATTTATAAGGTGCATGTTTGATCAATAATTTACTTGTTTCTGCCTCTCTGCAGTCAACTTTGAATTATACAGTATTCTGGGGTCACCCATAGCTGTCTTCATTTATCTTTATTGGTACCACAACATCCTGGGTAGCTATATTTTAAAACGAACTTGAAGAGATACAAACACCGGTATACATTTATCTTAAATGACAATATCTGATGTCTTGCGTCTGACTGACCATACCTGACATAACCGTGGAGAAAGGTATGGTTGAGCCTCAACAGATGTTACCATACGTGCTGGCAAAGTGACCGAGCTTATCTGGACCAATGGATAATTAGCCAGTGGCAGAAGGAAGAGATTCCATTATTTTCATTAGCCTGCCCCATCCTTCTCAAAGACACATAACACCAATAATTATCCCTTTTAGTGGCATACAAAAGCCAGCATATATACAGTAATACCCCAGTTTAACGAAGTGGTTAAGTGAAAGCCCATAGTCAGGCGAAGTATCATATATCCGGATACCGTAGTTTTAACATGTAAGGAGATGCATTTTTCAGCCTCTGATTTCCCCTTCTAACCAAGTCCAAAACCCACCCAAATGAGCCCAAAAACAAGTTTAGAGCTGATCTATATGGCCTAACAGCTGTAAAAGAAGCTAACCTAAGCTTAACACCTGTAAATAACTCACTAAAACCAACAAATAAAATCTGAAAATCGCCAAATATAAGGCTGGAAAAAATCAAGCCTAGTAAACTATAACCCAAAATGATGCTGTTCACCCCATCTATGGCTAAAACACATTACTCTAAGTCTAAAAACAATTTATAAATCAACCTAAATGCACAATTTAAGTTTAAAATACCACCAAAATCAGTATTTAAAAAAAAAAAAAAAAAAAAAAAAAAAAAACTAACTTGGGGTCTGGCCATCATTAAGTGGGGTACGGTGGTATTCCTACCCCAGTCGTTAAACCAGGGTACTGTATATCAAGTCATACCTGTAAATACACACACACACACCCATGTCAGTAGATAATTTCGTTGTGTTTTTAAAGGCTCCAACATGCTTGCATGTGTCGGCCTTGGTCACCTAATGGCGGCTCTCCACGCTGCACGATCCATTGCAGCCTCCCTGTTCAGTCCCTTAACCCTAAGGTCACACTTAATGACCTCGTCCCATGTCTTTCTCGGTCAGTAATTACTGGTAAGTGAATCATACTGAATATGGACTAATTGTTGTTGCATGACTTAATAAATGGACTGATCAACTGTGTGTGAAGTGTAGCGAAGTACAGCAGGCGTATTAATGTACACTATGAGGAGGCATCTTCTGAACTCATGAGGCAAGCTTAAACACTTGCCTAAATTAAATGAAATCATCTCTAGGACTAATGACTTATATGACGCAGTTGTAAATAAGAAAGGGTAAAAGGGAGGGAGTAACATCGTCCCAGTCAGTATTTCTTTTGTGACAGAAGTATGAACTTTCTTTTTTCCAGGTTTCACTTTTACAGTACACTATGTTTACATCCTTTCCAATAAAATTTTCATATCTGTTCCTAAACTGTGAGTGTTCTGCCACAGTTATTCCAGTTAATTTCAAATAAAATCAAGTTTTCCTGGCAGGGGACTGCTTTTTAAAATTATTATTTTCTTTACCACCACTGTCTTGTCACAGAACTTGTAGGCACAGTTATATGAGCTGTATAGCATGGATCATCCTGCAAGGTCATGCAACAATTCAGAAATACGAAAATAATTCCATCAATTCTCACTGCTGTTGATAATATTTCTGTTGGGCTTAGCTCAGGCTCTACTCAGCACAAGCAGTGACATTTGGTGAAGCTTATTATAATTTAGTGGTATAGTGAGTCTGAGCACCTCAAACTTATTTATATACACGTAATATCTATAAAGCATTCATATAACTTTAATGTATATCGATCATTCACTTAAGGTTATCAGGCAATCACATACAATGCTAATGTCTGGTATGTAGCCTGACGTTAAACAATGACGGGAAACATCGTACATCACCTGATTCGTGTTTTAATATATTTTATATTTTTTCTGTCAATACTGACTATTTGATGCTACATTTTAAATTTATTATACAAATAATTAACCACCATCACTTTTAAACCTAATAGAACTCAAAAACTAGTATACTACCTACATAAACTGACATGTAAATAAATGAAGGGGAATCATCCAAATGGCAAAGTCCTGACAGTAAATTGTCCTACAACCTTGTATAGCCTATTGTTCCTAGTTCCCACCAGCCTTTGGCCCTCAACGGGTATCTTTACTTCTTACACCATATTTATCTCATGCCTAATTTTGATCATCTTGCCAGTGCAAGAATTCTCTGATGCAGTGCACCCAAATAAATGCATTCATCTCATACTACCAATTTTAAATAGACTAATGCCAGCCTAGGGGGCCCCCCGACAGACTCGGGATTGGGGGATACAACTTACTTCCAGCCATTCTCTTAGTCACATAATCACAACACATGACCTACCTTAATATAATGGTGTCTGCGTCTCCCATAATACGAAAAAGCAACCGTCCAGTGTGTATCCACGTGAAATTCACCGGCGTTATAGAACATGTCCTTTCTGTTTATTTGAGGTATCTATATTTCCACCGAAAAGACGATCACACTCGAGTCTCAGAAAGGATCGGAATCTCCTCTCTAATCCCTCCGTTATACATAGGAATTTTGGTATTCTTTCGTAAGTTGTCTGAACACGCAAAAAAAATTCAAAACCAATGTTGGAATTTGTTTTATAAGAAAGGGCTAAGCCGATTAGGAAATGTTTCCACTTCATCTCTGCGGAGTTGGACCCTTGTTTATCCGCTTTGATCCCCCCCACCAAATGTAAATGTTTCACACACTTATATCACTAGGCGCATAAAGATCAAACATGCATTTATTTTAAGGTTATGCAAATGTCTCGTATGCAGCCAAACTTTAAAGGATGAAAGTCATCGTACATCGTCTGATTCGCATTTCAATATATTTATACTTTTTCCATTAATTCTGACCATTTGACGCTACATTTTACATTTATTATATAAACAATAAACTACCATCGCTTTTATAACTCAAAAACTAGTATACTTGTTAAATAATTAATATACTGGTATGTCAATGATGCACCTGACATTAAAATTTAATAAGATCTTCCAAGACGTCAAAAGTACAGGTATACCGTCAATCTCGGGAGATGCTGACCATCGTTTAGTGCTTGCAAAAATGCATATCTCCACACCGAAACCATTCAGAAGCGTGGCGAGTAAAAGATTCCTTGTTGAAAATAAAAGATCCCGCTAGTACAGAGGTAATTGAAAGATTCATAGCATGATGTGCATAGCAGAGGATAGTTGGAAAAACTTTCTGACTGTAGTGAAAGAAGCTGCAGAGGCAACCATCATCTTATGGCAAGAAAAAAGCAAACACCATGGTGGACAGACGAGGTTAAACCTGCAGTTTCTACAAAAAATGACTACTTTCTGAAGATGGATGAAGACCAAAAGGCAGCACAACACACATATACGAAGAGGCCACTATAGGCAACTGCCAGAGAGAGCAAAAAGATGCTGAACAGCAAGCACGGCAAAGAGTCGGGAGAGAAATCCCTACTCGGCACCCGAAAGCTGATCTACAACCTGTGTAAAAAAAAAAAAAAAAAAATCTTCACCCCCAACCTCTGCCATTAAAGATTAAAATGGCACGAACATCCTTACTGATCCTGAAGAGATGGAGACGGAGGGACCACTTGGAAACACTACTAAATGTGCCAAATGACCCTGATGATGACCTTGAGCACGCAGTCAAATCAATCAATTTACCATCAGTGAAGTTAAAGCAGTCCTAAAGAATATGAAGAATGGTAAGGCCCTGGCGAGGATGAATTACGGTACCAACTGAAATTCTCAATAACATCGGAGAGGAGGGATTTTGATACGTGCCGGGATGCAGGGATGACTCAGACGATTGGCATAAATCCTTACTCTGTCCAGTTCACAAAAATGGCGACAAGAAATACTGCCAAAACTACAGAGGAACTGCTCTTATGCCCCATATGACAAAGAGAGAAGACTGGGAGGATTGGTGAAGGATATGAGAATGACAGCATGGATGCCAACCAGGCAGATCTATGAGTAGCCTAACCTCATCTACAGCTTAAAGATATATATGAGAAAAACTGGGATTGGAAAAAGAACCCGTACCGTATAGCCTTTCTAGACCTTGAAAGGCTTTAGACAAGGTGCGGAGAATCCTATGGAACATCTTAGCAAAGGAGGAATATGTCATCCTTGCAAATATTTGCAATGCCATTAGACGTACATACGTAGACAACAAATATAGGGTCAAAACGTAACAGCCAAACCAAAATTGATTTGGTGTAGCACCAGGAGTTAAGCAAGGAAGTGAGTTGTTGCCCTTATTGTTCATTCTTTTCATGGATTATTGCAGCCGTAACAATGAACAACTTAACTTGGATGGGGAAATCTGTGGCTATGCTAACGACCTTGCTCTGACATTATCGAAGAAAACCCTACAGCAACTCATAGATGTATGGGATGAGGAACCGGTCGCAAATGGGATGAACATCAGCAGAACCTAATCAGAAGTCATAATGAACTTCACCTTGGAAGGCCATATTCTAAAGCAATCAGAGACTTTTAAATATCTTGGAGTTGTCTTTGGCAAAGAAAACGATATGTCCCTGAAGCTACACAACAGAAACAGCAAATTTAACAACTCTTTCCATTTATTATACCCACTCCTTAAAGACAAAATGTACCTCTCAAAGCAAAGACAAGCATCTACACTTCTATCTCAATCTTGACTTACAGCCGTGAAGCTCTTATCAGCAAGACTAAAAGTAAGTTCCAAGCATGTGAAATGAAAGTCTCACGACTAACTATTGGAGTTACAAGAGTGGATAAAATCAGGAACGAAAGAATAAAAATTTCTCTTGGAGTTGAACGCATGCATAGGCTATGTGGACGGTGGCGAGAAGGCAACTGCGATATGAGAGAACAACGCTAACCAAAGAGATACAGAACTATGAGTAGACACCTGGAAGACCTAGAACCACATGGAGAGATAATATCAAAAACGCAGTGCAAAAGATGGGACCACAAATGGAGGAGGTGGAGGAACAGCAGCTCTATCAAGATCGGCACTGGTGGAGGAACTTCAAGGAAGTTTGTGAAGCCGAGGCAGGACGACTGACAAGCGAAAGCTTACCCGGTCTCGGAACCCAGCCGCGTTTTCGCGGTTGTCAAGATATTTTGACTAATCTTGATATCGTATATTGACTATCATGCTGATACCCATTTTCGCGAGCATCGGAAGTCAATATGATATTGACTTAGGGCCAAGATTGGAGCTCCCGAGGATACTTCCAATGCAGCATCACCAGCCATTGTCGCCAGGTTGTCATCCTCGACCAGGTGACAAGTTCATCTCATAACATTTCCCTGATCCATTGCTCAATGCATGCTTCATACAGCTTATAATCACCACAATGTATTCGAATTCTTGGGTTATCCTCGGAATCCTCCATTTGTTTTAACAAATCAGTAAAAATCAACCAAGTAAGACACCCAAAATTCCACCACTCACCTGTCCTCCTCCGTGCTCCTGGTTCCAATGATGATTCAAGACATTAAAAAAGAATATACATGGAATTCACATCGCTGCAAGTCCATATTATTATTCAGAAACACATATAAGTTATTGTGAAATTTAAAGAATGATTTATATGAATTAGATCTGCTCAATAAATGCTGAAATAACCCAGTGTTCGTATTTTATGTAGGATTTCATTATACACTTCATGTTCTTGATCGCCAACCCACGGATGCTGAACACACACACTTCGTTGAGCTTTCGAACATATCTTTCTCTTCTACATTCCTCTTTATTGTTCTAGAAATTATCTAATCTCATACAACTTGTGTAAAAGGTCTTAAACAACATGGACTCGTATCATTTTCTCCTTAAACTAGCCCAGAATTTCGTCCTTTAGTACCGTATTTCACACTGATTAGCAGCAGAATAAAACCGTAACACCTCTTTCTGACTATTCTATTCTAGTGTTCAGTTGGTACAGCTAAGCAATCAAGATAGAGATTGCAATTGTAGGCCGGATGAAAGATTGTAATGTAAGTTTTAGGCACATAGTATGGATGCTTGTATGTTTTTGCTAGGCCTGTATCCTGACGATTTTACTAGGCTTTATAGATTTTAAGAGAAAAAAGGCTTAGAGAGAGAGAGAGAAAAAAAAAAAAATCACTAACTTGCCAACTTGGATGTCCTGTGGTCCGGGTTAAGGTGCTCCAACCGGGTGTGACCCATATGAGCTGAAATTCAAGGTCTGGTTAGACTCTAATAGTGCTAGGTATAGCTCACGATAAATAGACGGCTATATATCGTGGTATAGCCTAACCCTTGGCACCTACATTCATTTTCATTCATTCATTCATTGCCAGACGCCATGTATCCCCTACATTCATAATGCTCTTAAAAGTTCAAGGAGTATATACCTGCTACATCATTATATCCACGAAGGAGGATGGGGAACTGCAGAAGGGCAACTTTCATTCATGCACTCCACATAATTACACGTTCAGAAGCTACTACTGCCATCATTATCATTGCTATTACCATTACTATTGCAAACTGAGGAAAGTCGGCAAATTAGCTTCATAGGTATATTTTCAGTAATGGCTATAGGTATCATGGTAAGGTCTGCCACGTCCTTTTGTCGTATAAGTACCCTGTACCTTCTTACAATAAATATTATCAATCAATCAATCAATTCTCACTTTTTCGTCCCATCAGAGGTTGTCCCAGAGAGTGAGACTATCCATGCGGGGGAGGACCAAAACAAAATATGGCCGAGGCTCCGGCAGCATGGGATTTTGATTCCTGGCTGAGGGATACGCTGGTGGCCCTCAGTACTGACGATGAGGTCTTTAGCCCGTATATTAAAGGCATTTTGGAAGGGGACGAGAACACTGAGGAGAAGCTGGAGGCCTTGCAGGGTATCTTGGCAGAGATAACGGTGAGTCAGAGACTTGACTGTAGCTTCTGTTTTTTCATATTTTAGCAAGATCTTTCACCATAAAGATTGATTTATATGTGGTCTAAAGATTTATATATGAAGGTTATTTGATTTTATGGTTTTCGTTCTTTGTTCCGCTTTTATTTGGGCTACCATATCTGAAAATAAAGCATGGAGTAGGGGCAAAGGAGGGTTAGAGTAATAAATATTTCTATTGTATTTTAGTATGTTAACTTTCGATTGTTTTATTTAGTACGTACAATGCTGTGTATAAATTGTCATTATTGAGTATCTGATAAAGGACTGCAGCCTTACTCATTGGTTTAATTATTAAAATTTCACTGGAGCCTGTGGTGGCAGTGGGTCCAGTTCACAACAAAAAGTAAATTGCACAGAGATCTGTAATAGTCTAGGATTGAACTGTTATGCATTGCTTTGTCTTCTTTCAACATTAAATTGGTACATTTAATTCGATACTACCAGGTACAGTGTTATCAGCTTTGCAGAGGAAATTGGAAAAATTAAACCGACAAAATGCCAGACAATTTCCGATATAGTTTTCAGAAATTCCTCTGGGACAGAATTGAAAGAACTGTTGGACTTTTATTAGACATACAGTAGATGTAGTACGATACCAGTATGTCCTGAATTAGATGCATGTTAAAGAAAAACAACTGATTACAGTATGTATGTGTCATCAGAATTGATTTGCCGATTAATATACCTGTCCCTGCAGGAGAATGGTATTGAAGACCTGTGCC
Organism: Coenobita brevimanus; assembly: GCF_032717465.1. NCBI lineage: Eukaryota > Metazoa > Arthropoda > Malacostraca > Decapoda > Coenobitidae > Coenobita > Coenobita brevimanus. The sequence goes on along the minus strand of NC_136980.1, from coordinate 2,318,989 downwards.
AAGATATCCTTCAGAAATGGACATTGAAGGAGAGCAACAGCTCCAAATCAGAGGAGGCAACTGATAAGGTCAGTCTTCTCCAGCTAATGCTGATCACAGTAGAGAATTAGAGTGTTCAGAATTATGGTATGCAATGTGAAATCAGTGCTGGGCTGATGATGTCAGATGCAATTCTCACTCAAAGTCTGACTCTAGGATGTGTCTAGACAGAATGCTATTTAAAGTGGAACATGGATCCGTTTTGTGATTCAGGGGTAAAAAGACAAAGAACACCCATTTCTTAGTTCAGAATTTCAGTATAATGAATCACCAGCAACTTAAGGGAAGAAAAATGTTACTGGTACTGTAATTCTAAAGTAACTCCATATGAAACACTGAAATGCTTTTTAATATGGCATTCAGTGATGGGCTCATCTGAAGGAAAATACCAATCATACTCGTATATAGAGCTAGACGACTGATTTTCTTGTAACAGTAGGCTCTGTGTTCTGCTCTCCTAATATTCACATTTCCCATTATTCTGTTCTCAAAATCATATGGTGGATGTAATATGTAGCTGTATTTTTATGCAGTGAAGAGGTTTAGCTCATTAAGAATTTAAAGAATGGAAGTACAGTATATTATTTAGTGACATAGCATGGTTCTCGTATGCAAGTGTTTTCAGTATTTTACTGCATTTGTATCTCAGGAACAAAGTAAAAAGAGTTTACTTTATTTATTAGTTTAACTGGGCATGCTGTTATTTTATTTATTTATTTTTTTCACACCTTTTTTTCTGGCTCAAACCTAACCCCGTCCCAAGATGATGATTAGTCATTTGATTGTCAGTGTGTCATACATTTCATTTACCCCATTCAGTATGTCATTTTAAATTTTTCCCATGCATTGGAGCCTTTATATACAAAATAAATGACCTGAAATCCTGCTTTTTAAGTCAGCTTATAAATTGCTGTGGTTAGGTGGCTTTTGGTCTAGCAAGTGGCATACTGGCTGCATCCCTTGTCAAAACCTGAGGAATGGTTTTGTATTAGTAATAAGAGTTCTGTATAGCTCTAATACTGTACCTTATTGTAATTAGGTGGATGTCGATGAGAGACTAGCAAAGATCATGGAGGAGCAGGCAGCGTGTGTGGTGACCGCCCGCACCCACTCCCAGGAACACCACAACCTCAAGAGTGCCATTCTTGCCCAGTATGCAGAGGTCAGTGTGGTCAAGGATGTGAAGGGAGGGGAGGGGGAGGGGGAGGGAAGCAAGGGAGTAAGTTGATAAAATCCTTTCTTCTAGAGGTTATTTTTTACTTTTATTTCTCCTGTGTCCCAATACCACTATGCAGCTTAGGATGAACTTGATTAGTTTGTATATTTTATTAACCCCTGTTCAAGGAGACCAGGAAGTAGAATATCATGAAGTATGAAGCAAAAATATACATTGTCTAATTAAAAGGATTTGTACTGAGGTTAAGAACATACGATGAACTGGGGAGAATTGAGATTACAAGGGGAGGAGATGGATAGAGCAGAGGAATAAGTAAATTTGATGGGGTGAGGGATAGGGGTACTGTATTATGTGTTGTTGATAGGGGATGGATACAGTATATGAGTGTTGAAAAGGGATGGGGGGGTATAGAGGAGGGGAATGGCATGGTTATGGATATGTGTATTAGCCTATGTGGTGGGGAGAGGAGTTGTGTGCTGTGAAGGTGTGAGATGGTAAAGTTGAGTTATGAGCAAGTTGATAATGGGATTGGTGGATGAGAGTAGGGAGGGAGGGATTGTTGGTTGGACAGGGAAGAGGAATGATAGATACAGTATGGAAAGTTTTGCAATGGAAGGAGAAACAGACGAAGCCAGGTGAGAGATTTGTGTGCAGATGGATAGATTGGTGTGGTCAGGGTAGGAATATATGGATAAATTAATGAGATTGGTGCACTAAGCTTGAGGTAATTTGTAAATGAGTTACTGGTAGATGTCTGGTTGTACTATAGTGGCTAGCATGGCCATATCTGACATAGGTGACCAGCTGTTCTGTACACATTCAGAGTGATCTTGGGCATCACAATTTCCAAAAAACTAGTAAAGAGATGGAAAACATTCTGAATTCATGGAATGTTTTCTGGGTTCTGACGGGCTAAGTAGCACCACTTTATTTCACCACAGAAGTGACCTGCCTGATGTTCCAGGCATGGGCATAGGTTTATAATGAACTAAGCCATCTCTTTCAGGTGTCTGATGGTGAATGTACAGAGAGTGATGAGGAGGGGGCAGCTGCAGGAGCGGTGGCACCTCGTAACACTAATGCAGAAGAGGTGGTGCGAGCCGAACGGGAAAAGAGAGAGAAGGATAAGGAGGAATCTCAGCGTAAGAGGGAAAAGGACAAAGAAGACAGGTAAGAGGTGTTTAATTTGGATATCTGTATATCAGCTTGATTGAGAATATTTAGTTACTTTTGTGAGTATGATTTACAGTGCTCACAATAATGTTCTGAATGTGTGCCAGGTAGTCTAATGGTAAAATATTTGAGTTGGGGTGACAGTTATATCTTACACAAAGTGCCTCAAATCTTCCAAAGGTGACTGGAGGCTTACCTTTCACGACATGCTACTTGGGACACGTCAAGCCTTGGGCCTCTGCATCCCAAACAGGGTAATAAGGAATTGGCTTTTATCGTTTCATACCTCTGATCATGCTCAGGTTTGCCGAACCTCAGGTACTTCTTAGGCCAAATTTCCCTCACAGCACACTGTTCTGAATACTGTCTCTCACTGAGACCCAGCTCATTCCTCTCAACATTTCCATGTCTGTGATTCAGTCTGAATGTATCCTCCTACAGGTCAAGTCCCAACATCATACAGCTCAACACTTTTCAGACATGTTTTGTAGAGAGCATCCTTGGCACAAAAGCAGAGCCCTTTCATGGTCATGGGAGGAAACAGTGACCCTAACGTCTTCCACCAACTTCCCAGTCTAGCAGTGTAGCTAACTCCCATACTCGGCATACCCATCGGATAAAACTCATACTTTCCGAGTGGCTTTCTTCCCAGTTGACACTCCATTATATCATGCACTGTTATATTTGTATCTTCTGCCTTGGCAGACTGCTGAGGGTTCATACTATCTCTACTGTTTCAGAGCCAAGCAGAAGGCGAAAGATGAGGAGCGTAAGGAAAAGGAGAAAAAGCGAACACAGAAAGGAGAGAGGCGACGGTGATGGCCCTGTGGTTAGTCAAGGTAGCAAACCTTTGTTCTTTCCTTCCTTCCTTCACCTCTCATAGTGCCCTTGTGTGCTGTTGTCAAGCCCAGGTCAGAGATGATGCTTCATGAGTATCTCATCAGTGCCACAAATTTAATGCCTAACCTCCTCATCCTGGGTTTGTGTTTTCCATTTTTGTTCTTGCTGCTGCCAGACAGTTCTGTTCAACTTAGAAAAGGCTGTCAGGTCTCACAAAAGCTGAAAACAATAATTTGTTGATACAGTAGCAAGCACTGATATAAACGATATCATGGTGAAGGGATTAATACAGCATCCAGTAGCTTTCAGACACTGACAGTCTTTCTTATATTCAGGTTTGGTTGGCAGCACCAGAATTTCTCATCTGTAGCAAACTCTTTATCATTATACAAGCTCACATTGCATAATAGAGTATAATCTTAATAAATCTGATATCAGAAGTCTTCATTGCAGTGCTGAGTATCCTTGAATATAGTCAATTTGTATTCACCTGACAGAACTGGGCAATTTCCAACTTGAAGGGAAAGTCATAGTTGTGTGAAGATCTAAGAGCCTTTGTTAAGAGGTAGGAATGAATCTTGGTAATATACTTGTGACTTTGACCCTCCAGTCTGACTACATTTGGCCATCAACTGAGCTGGAAGGGGTTAGGGATCTTCGTCAGGTTAGAACAAATGCATTGTAACCTGTAATGTTCCTTAACGCTGCAGTGGTTGAGATATAGGTAGATTTTCATTCGGACTGTTGCCAAGCTGTTTTATTCAGCCGAGGAAAGTCTCTCCCGGTAAAAGGGTTACCAGGTAGATAATTTTGATAGTTGTGAGTAATATCACTGCTTTTTGTGTGTTTGTCAGCAGCATCTGATACCCCTAAAACAAGAGCAATGTGAAATATACTTCTTTAATCCAGTAACAGATCCTTTTTTTTTTTCATTTTTGCTCACCAGATGATTTTTTTAAGTTTAAGAGAGACTTTTTGAAGAAAAATATACCCTTCACTGACCCCCTCCTGTGAGATGAATAAACACCAGGAGGTAGCAAAAGTAAAATATAAAATGTCATGTGGATTAAAGGGTTAAACCTGGATAGCTGTTGAACTTCTGATATTATTTAAACATCGAGGTTTAGGGGTGAAGGATAATTAGCAGTCCTAACCAAGATTTTAGTGTTACTACTATTGTTCCTTTGGGTAATTTATAATGCAAGTATAATTGTGTTGGTTACATCGATATGTGTTGTTACAGACTATTTTGCCATTCCTTAACGAGAAAATGTACAGGTAGTGAGACCTGTGAGGTGGAGCCAGGAATCCAGGGGCATGAATGATATGTGAATGAGTGTCTGGCCCATTTCACTGGGCATGGTGCCAGTAGTTCTCCCACTTTTGTACTCTTTTTCTCTCTCTGTTTTTTGGATCCTACTTCACCCCATCCTTAGGTGAAAAAAAGTGATGATGATGATCATGAAAAGACTATATTTTACCCCGTTGACAACTGGCTGTGTTTGAGAAGGGTAGTAGGGAGATTTCTGTCATCTGTGTGTTACTGAGGCATACTTCCACGGTACAGGCAGTCCTCATTATACATCAGAAAAGTATTGCAAAATATCATAACATTTCCTATAAATTCAGAACTTAAAATTGGGATTTTGTGGCAGGTTGGCATTATCACCTTCTGTCCAGCAAAGTATATTTTGTTCGTTGCTATCACCAGTGGATTTTACTCTGCTTTTTTAGAGATCTTTCAGACTAGAAGGGTTAGATACAGCCTTCCATTAACCCCTTCAGTGTGAGGAGCATGCCAGAACTGAATAAAACTGTGTGGAGATAGCACATACAAGCAGAATATACCTAATCAGATTGAAGTGTTTATAGGCAGCATACGCTAAATCAGCAGTTTTTCTATTCTGTGGACATGGTGGCAAAAAGTAGAGAGAGACTTATAATGAGGACTTACTGTATATACATCTCATAGTCACATTTTTTATTAATAGCTCATAAGAAACTAATTTTAAACCAAGACAAAATGAGAAAAAATAAATAAAGAACTATCAAATTATACAGCCTGTTTTAATTTGCATCACTTAAGGGTATAGTGGTTAAATGCCTGTCAGAATAACTACCATTTTGTCATGCATGGGTTCAATTCCTGTGAGGCAACAAGGAGTTCTTAGTTAAAGCCACCAGGGGAAGTACTGTAGGGTGTCATCTACTCTTAAATGTATTGGGGCTACAATATATTAGCCTTGGGACTGTATAAAAAGGGTCTGTTCCTGTTTTTACGTTCATTTGCTTTACTGCATAAACTGTTTTTCCAGGAGATGTGCAACATATTTAGGAGTGGAAGGGGCAGAGGTGAATTAGGAGAGCAGGAAAGAGGCCAAAAATGTACAAGGTTGGAGAGCCTTATTCATGAAGTCTGTAGGTACCATAGTTGATTGCAGAAGTTAGTACAGTACTGTAGTTTGAGTGCAGTCATATGAGATGCTGAAGATGTATGGAACGAGTGTAATATACCATATGGTTTTATCAACGTTCTGTAAAGAAAAGAAAGCAGGCTTATCCCATCTTTTGGGTGGCAGTTGAGGTTGGGACGATGATGATGATAGTGACAATGACAGCAAAAGAGTTACGGTAGGTTAGAGTGGTGGGAAGCGATCTATAGGTTGACGGTATTTTTGTCATTGCCACCTTAGTTGAACTCTAGTAGCAGTAGCAGCAGTAGTAGAGTAGCCCCGGTCTGACTAGCTGAGCAGAACCATCAACTGCAGGGAAGCAATTGCCCCTGCAGGGCCATCCCATGCAGTAACCATTGATCCCTTGCGGTGGACAGTGCCTCATCAGAGTGAGGTACGGGGAAGAGTGTGGAGGTTTGGTTCCTGGATGGACACTGCATCTGAGTCTGTCCACACAGTTAACAGGGGTACCATAGTATGCTCCACATCACCCCATCATTTGGTTATATGGTCACCACCCAGCATTGTTAATGGTTTCCTGCGTTACAGGAAACCATTAAGTTTGTCACTCAGTGTTGAGTGACAGTGAGTTTAATGCCAGGTACCCCTTTTTTGGATAAGGGCTAAGGCATTGCCCCTGGGTAGAGGACTTTGGTTTGAAGCGTGTAGCATTTTATGACCGGATGCCCTTCCTGATGTCTACCAATGACCCTTGGGTGGATTCGATCCTCTGACCCTTCGGTCAGAGTGGAGCGCTCTAACCCACTGAGCCACGGCTGCTACACAGGAAAAAGTTTGAACCTCTTAATATTCTCCCTAACATTTACCCAGTCCTCAGGGATGTGCTCCAGAATGAGTGGGTGTGTTATGGTATGGGGGGGCTGCATTACAGTGAGGGTGGCAAAGTCAATGGTTATAAGTTGTATTTTGTGGTGGTACTAGAACAGTTGGGTGCCTGAACATTCAAATCAACCCTGACTTGTCTGGTCAAGAAAACTGCAGAAGTAGAGGCAGCTTTGCAATTTTAATGTCACCAAACCATCTGAATCATAAATAAGATCTAATAGGACTATAAGATTAACAGGGTATCAGTATCAAATTGGAGAAACTGATCCTAAAGAAAAATATTATTTTAATATAAAATATCAATTTTCTATAGTAGGATTTCTATATACAAATAGGAATTTCACAGTGCTCAAGGTATATAAAAGTTGCAAAAGTAGAAAAAAAAGCCAGTAATATTATATTAGTTTTAAAAGTGTTAAAGCAGTCACATACAAGGTAAAGGTTATCGCAGAAACACTGTACGTAATAGACGTAGTTTTTTATAATTTGCCTAACTGGCTTAATCTTCTCAAATTATATCAAATTTTGTCTGTTGTTGTTAGTCCTGGTTATCAAATGCTAGTGAGTCCAATGCTGTTGTATATAATTCATCATATTAAATCCCCCCCACCCACCCAAACAAATTGTAGTACATGTGTTCCTTGTGTAGTATACTTAACCTCTTGAATCCCAGTGACATCTCTAAGTTTATTTTTTACTTATACAACGCAATTTTAATTGAACTTCAGAATGTCTTCTAGTGCTAAAGTGGCATACACTACTCGGGCTATACTTTACCTCTCCGGTTTCAAGGTTTGTATATTGCAATAGAACTAATGCATCTGTCTTACTAATGCCTTATTTTTTTTCCCTTGTACATAATTCAGATAGGCAAACTGCATTTCAAAACCACCTGCTACTACCTATAACAGTGGCTACTTTGCCCTTCCTGCCCTATACAGTGAGTCTGAGAGAATCTTTATCATAGCATACGATCAGAGAATATATACAAAATATTACACTCCACACTCACCCACATAATGGCACGGCTACTGTCTGAACACAACATAATGTAGGTACTTGTAAATACTGTATATAAAAATTAAATGCACATTTTAAGTACAAAATTTCTCCTAAAATACTGTATCAACTTACTATCTGCAGCATATAAACAGGTCACACCTGTGATTTCAAATTCATTCACTCTCGTATATTGTAACCATTACCCAGCACATTAACTTAACATTTCTAGAATGGCACACTAACACCTCTCCAATGCTAGCTAATTTGCTAGCTAATATGCCATATTCTGCAGACCTGTTTACTCATTGCACCAGTGTATATATATGTATATTATAACAGTAATGCTCCCAACTGCTTGTCAGCATTAGAGTAATACCTTAATGTGTCATGTAATTTATAAATTAGCTCATAGTATACTTTAGCCCAGAGGAACACCTTAAATGTTGTACCCAGTTATTAATATGTGATTATAACAGTTTATAACACCATAATCAGCCAGTATTTAAAATACCACCAGTATTATCTGACTAAGGTGACACTCTGTAGTTGAAGCCATATATCTGACTCTGTACTGTTCCAATAATGTAACACTGCAGTAATCTTATTCCTGACCCCCATCCCACCCTAACCTCTTATGAGGAAAAAAAAAAAAAAAATGCTTATGACAATTTAAATGTTTATAATGACTAACCCTTACTTTTCTGATGATCCCACAATACTGATGATATGTAACTAAAAAGTAAGCCTAAAAATGATGTCTGATGAAATAATGCAATATGTGAAACTAATAGCAAACTACATGATTAATGAAAAATGCATAATACATCCCCAAACAACTTCACACCCAACGTGTCAAAGTGAGATATATACTGCTCCAGTACTCACTCACAGTACAGTACTTCTGGCACACAATTACTCAAGTGAGCTTATACTCACTCATCTTCTGGTAAGTCCTCTCTTACCTAACATCCATATAGCTAATAACTCAAGATAAACTAACTTCCAAACTTTCGACAAATGCTGATGACTGTTTATACAATTCACAGCTTCTGGTTTGGTTATACTTTGTGGCAAAACCTGTTATTTTAAGTGAGGCACTGTTTATTTCGTGTTGTGAAGGTTGCCATTTAGTACCTTCCAGCATTGGCATAAGTACGTCCATTTTCCTGGGCATGCAAGTAGCTGGTGGTGTGGCCATTATTTTTGGTGTGGCCATGGTTGTACCCATTACTGTTCCTGTAGCCATTAGGGTTTGGTGAGCGGGATGGTGGGGGTGGAGGGGCGTGGCGGGGATGGTGGCTCTTTGTTGTGGGTGGGGGCAACTCCTTGTTCATGGAGCTGGGCCACGTGTACACCAGGTCACCACGTTTCGACCCTCGTCTGTTGGTATCACATAAAAACAAGTTTTTAATTAGTAGAAAGTGAGTTTCGAGGCATTCTTCAGGAAGAGGCTTCAACCTGATTCAACATCGTACAGGCACTGGAAATGAAAGCAGGAGGAATCAGCCTAGATTAAACCACCGTGGAGAAAGTGCATTTCTACTTGTACCTAGTTACAATGCCATATGAGGCATTATGATCTCCCTCCAAAGTTGTTGATATCTTGTCCACTTGTTTAAATGAGAACTAGATGATGCAAACCACATGGCTCATGGAGTAACTCATCTAATTTGTGGATGCTGCTCTTGCTCAATGTGATGTAAGAAAGTTCATAGATGTTGCTGGAAGGTGAGAGAGGTATTAAATCTTCTCAGAGTTGCATGATTTAGGATACTGACTCCAGTGTGGCTGATGTCTGTATACAGTATAGTCAAAGGTCTGAGAAAACCTTATGAAGAGTTGTGGACACACAGAGACCTGGAATGGTGGCCCAACTAGTAAAGAAATTCTGGCCCAGCACCACGAAGGCATGGACATCTCAGTTTTAAGTGGTAACTGACCCACTATGATCACAAATCATACCTTGTGTCTATGGTCCCTACATGCCACAGCCAAGAAAGATGTCAATGACTAAAATTTAAGGCTACTGTCTGTGGGAATAAAGTGGTGGAGAGTCATGGACTGAAGCCTTGAAAAAAGCATTGTGGAAATTAGGTGGAGTCACAGACTGAATTCAGGTCACCAGGCTTACTGATCAGTGTAGTGATGCTGATCAAGTCCCTTCCCTGGGCAACTGCTTCCACCTATGACTGCAAGTGTGATATGATGAGAATGTCAGCAACCAGTGACAGGAGGATAGCAACCTGCCATCAATATAGTGTGACAGCTTGTTATTTCTCTTTGAGTCTTGCTGAATCGAAGGCCACTTTAACATGGCTGTGAGGGTTCAAGTAAGATTAACGGTGACCCTATTTTGGTGGCACAACAACCTCACTATATTACATTGATATCCATCAACCTCATCAGTGATGTGCTCCCCCTTCATTACCAGTGAAGGGGGCTCAGTGGGCTTTTTTTTTATTCCATGTCTCGGAGATATTAAGGCAACACTGTTGCCTCCCCATGTTTGCCATGCATGGCATCCCATGATGCTAGAGTGAGGTGGCCTGGTAACTGGTTGTGGTACACACCAAAACCTGCTGCTAGAAGAGGGATCTCGGAGTCCCTCGTCTGGTAAGATGGGAGACTTGGTGAGATCCAACCATGCCAGTCAGTTGCTCATTATTGGCTGGGGTCAAGTGGGGACCATATGGTCTGGCAGTCCACTGGCCTACAACTGTCTTAAGGATGTGTGGTGGCTAGCAGCATTTATTTCTCAGATACTGCAGGGGATTCAGGTGCTCTCTGCCAGGTAGTTTTACCTTCTCTTGTTAGTGGAGGAGTGATGCTACAACAAATGCTCCCTCAATTGTGGTCATGCAGCAGATGGCCAGGCCCACGAGTCATCAACTGGACAATTGTGCCAACCCGGGACACACCAGGGACCCTGACATCACTGATGATGGATCCTGCACGTCTAATATCGTCATTAGTAAAAATTCCCCAACTCTTGAGACGTCGGTCCATATGGATGCTCCAAGGATGTGGAGCTCTTGCAGAACATTCCCTTGTTTGCTTCTACTGCCATAGTAACATTACAGCCATACCAAGCTACTAGAGGCAAAAGTATAGGAAAGGCTGTTTTTAAAGAAAGAAAGAGGGTAAGTGGGGGGAGGTACCAGGCCCTCCAAGGAACTATCAGTCCCATCACTGAGATGATGCCTTATGTCATTGTGCCTGATTACAGTCATAAGTTTATCACTTTGAAGATGGCCAAACCAGAATGCTTTTAAATTGTGTTAAGACCTTGTCAGGCTTGTGGGTCATCCTCACAGACTGTCCCACAGGCAGATGGATCACTTCTCATTGAGGCCAGGTGTACTGATGAAGAGCACTCACATATATATCATTGGCCATTTAGCCGCCAACACATTCACAGTGCTGGTCACGTGTAATACCACCTTATCCTCGGAGTAGCCTTCTCCAAGGAGTTCCTTAACTTCCTTGAGTACTCAGAGGGCCTGAATGGCCTGGCATATATGGTCTCTTGGCCCGGGCAGGGCCAACACGTGCAATGTGCACTGCCATCCTATGCATTTCCCGTGCATCACCTTTGAGGTGGGAGGACTGCTGTAGCCTTTCATGTTATAGTTGGTGTTCAGCAGCCAGCAATGCCAGTTGCACCACAGTTGCTCAGTGTTTCTTCCTCATACCCCATCTCCCCCCTTCCCCTGTTGGGGGTTAGAGGAAGCATGCATGTTATTGATTCATCTCTGTCAACGCTGAGGAAAAAAGGCAGCCACTTGGATCTCTAAGCTGCCCATGTTGCAGATGAGTGTCCCTGAAGATATAATCCAACCCAAGCCTACTACAGAATCTTCTCTGTCCTACAGTGGAACTGTAGAGGATTAAAAGCACCTGGGAAGACCTTGAACTGTTATTGGCTGAAACCCATGGAGTTTGTGTCTGTCTGCAGGAGACTGATGAAGGACTGGGCATTTTCTCTGCTCAAGGGATATGCCAATGAATTTTCAACCCAAGAAGCTGCAGATAATCAACATGGTGGCTGGCCATCTTCAGCTAGTTTGATTAGCTTTTCACAGTGTCCTCCCTGTAGTCTCTTCTCCAGGCAGTGGTTGTCCTTTGCAACTAGGGAGGACATACACAGTGGTGTGTTTATCTGCCATCAAATACCATTTTCCATGGACAGAATCTTGACAGACTGGTTTACAAGCTGCCCTGGGTATTTGTTCTCAATATGGATCTGAATAGGGGCATCCTTTGGTGCATGTAAATTCCAGTCCGTGAGGGACTTGGTGGTGTCACTGGTGGGATATCTGGAGCGCTTGCATAATAAAAAAACATGGTAAGATGTGCATCCTTTTAGTTACTGAACACACACAATCTTCATTTGACTGTGTACTAGATTGTATCTGGAGTTTCTTCAGTGACCAAGATAGTCACCACTAACCTATTTTACTCTGCACAGCTGGCAGTCCACCCACACCAAAAGTTCCTAGTTGGTGTCTGAAATGGATCCCCCTCCCCCCCCAGGTCCTGGTACAGGTAGGTCCCGACATACGACCACTCGATATACGAGAAACCGACGATACGACCTGCGTAAATTAGGGACTACTGTATTTTCGTTATACGATCTTGAAAATCCAATGATACGACGTGCAGTCTGAGGCAAGGTGGGACGATTCTAACTCAGTCATCCTAGTAAATGCAGTCATGCTGTTTTCTCTCAACCTCGGATAGAAATCACAGGACTGCTCAGCTGCAGCATTGCTAGACATGCGATAATTATCACAAAATGTGATATTTTGGCACACTTTGTGACATGCAATAGCATGAATGTGATAATGTGTTAACTTTCATAATTTCATCCATCCATCCATAAAACTTCACACAATCCTACACTGCCCCTTGAGGAACATTGGAGCCCAGTCTGGAAAATAAATCGGGGATTGCAAAATTAACAAGTCTGTTGTAAGACTTGTACAACAGTAAGATTTAGTAACTCTTACGATAACTAGTATTATAATCTGGTAGGTTAAACAAATTCAATAATGTTAATTAATCACTCCACACATAAATATATTAATTCCGCAGTAATTACCGATTTATGTGAAGAAATGCCTTTGTTTATGAGTGCGACAATTTATATCAAAAAGCGATAATTTTAACATGCCGGGTACAATAATATAGGTTTGGGAATTTGGCATGGCTGCTCAGCTGGCGACTGCCAAGCCAGCTTCCCACCTCCAACACAACATTACCACCTATATATGTGTGTTATGCATGTTTTATAATTATGTTTAATATAATTATGTTTAATTAATGTGCAGTCATGTTATATGCATACTATTTGCTCTTTGAGGTTGCTTTCTCTACAGTTCAATCTAGATAATTTTGTTGGTTTGGTATCGTATATTTTAGCTTGAAACTTGCCTCTGATGGGGTCCTTGAACCCAACCAATATGTTACCATTAATTACGTGTTTCGTTAAACGAGAATTCATCATACGACTATGCCAAATGGAACCTAACTGCTCGTATCTTTGGGACCTCCCTGTACATTTATACTCACAGGTGACTGACTTTCATTAACACTGAAGATACAGTTTTATGTTAATCTATATATTCTTTACCAGGTAGATTTAAGGACTTTTCCCAGAACAAATGACCAATGACCCTCTATAAGATCTCCTGGGCCAGTGCCATGGTGGAAGGGGAAGTGTTCAGTGGTCAGTTGGGCATACACATCCATATACAGTACTTACACAATCTCTGATACGCAAACCTACTGTCATTTGTCTGTTCCGAGACTGCCTTTTAACTTGGGTCACTCTCAGGTGTGTTAGTGTCAGTGATGAAACAGTGTTGTGATACTGGAGCTAAACAGCAAGTAATGTGCAGTGAAGTGAAAAATATGCATGTTAAGGTGAGTTGGAAACTTATTTTTAGATTTATGATTTGTGGTTGGCTATTGGCCCCATTGAACCCATTCTTGAATGGCTTCACTATTCGATCAGTTCTCAAAAATGCATCCCAATTGTTTAATGAGGCTGAAATGCACCCTCTCTTCAGTTCTGAGTCCGAGTTGGAGATGATTCCTCCCATCACCATTTCTAATGCCTATTAGGTGTCAAAAGTAACCTGAAACTTATCTCTGAAGGGTACCTCAAAATAAGGGAGTGTGAAAAGGAAAAATGTTAGTAAGATTATCTTGTTCTGACTAATGCATATTAAAACTGGGACTATGGTAGTCTAGCTCCAGGCTCATCCCTTCAAGGGGTAATATGGGATTGGGTGTCGCACTTTTTCTCATGGCCAGTTTGGGTGAAGGAACATTTAACAAACTGGATAGCTGTTGCTATTATTTAAAAAAAATAAATAAATACAACAGTCTGGCTGTGGCCATAATAATGAAGCTAAATATTATTTCAGAAATTTATTTGAAACGAAGTATTAGTTCTGAAGCCTAAATATCTATTTCATTTTCACTCTTTTTATTCAGTGTTTTAAGTTATTCATTCCAACCATTATGTTTTAACCCTTTAACCGCGGGTGTCATTCCAGAATGACATTGCAAAAACTGGACCAAACCGCGGGTGTCATTCTCGAATGTTTGTGAATATTTTGAATACCCCGCGTTTTTTCCGTGCGCCAATTGTTTCAAGGGAGAGTAGCTATTAAGTTCTTTCACTCCAGCCAACCCCCACCTCCCTCCCCCCCCTGGGGCCCCACCTCCCACCCCCTGGGCCCCCCACCCCACCCCGGACCAAACACGCATCAGTATCTGTCCAGCTGTGTGAGTGACAACACTGCTGATGTGGAGGTGAAGTGCAGGCAATTACAGTGCCTTTTACCTGCCTCAGTGAACACAGAGTGGGTGTTTATCGTATGTGCGGTGTTCATATATGTTTATAGTATTATTATCAGAATGAGGTTGGCATTTGGTAATGGTGTGTGAGCGAAAAATAGTGATTACAACACCGCTGATATGGCAGTGAAGTGCAGGCAATTACAGTGCCTTTTACCTGCCTCAGTGAACACAGAGTGGGTGTTTATCGTATGTGTAGTGTTCATATATGTTTATAGTATTATTATCAGAATGAGGTTGGCATTTGGTAATGGTGTGTGAGTGAAAAATAGTGATTACAACAACGCTGATGTGGCAGTGAAGTGCGGGTAATTACTGTACAGTGCCTTTTACCTGCCGCAGTGAACACAGAGTGGGTGTTTAGCGTATGTGCAGTGTTCATATATGTTTATAGTATTATTATCAGAATGAGGTTGGCATTTGGTAATGGTGTATGAGCGAAGGTAATGGTGTGTGAGCGAAAAATAGTGATTTTAGATCGCTCACTTCTAATGGCACTGCCCATCCAGTGACAGTCAACGAAATCATGAAACCTACATCATTGCAAAGCCGAAGGTTAGTACTTTCTAATGGTACCTTATTTTTCACTCTAGATTTATTCTGTGCAGAGTTATAAAGGTTTAAAGGTTTGTTTACATTTTGGTCGAAACCCCCGCGGGAGAGGACAGTCGGGGCAAAACAATGCCCGCGGTTAAAGGGTTAAGTGAACTAAGTACTGTAATTAGAAAATCAACAGTACTCTATTCTGATAAAGAAATAAGGTAAGGTATAGTACAGTTCTGAGCAGGTTAAATATTTTGACTGACCTGAAGGCGGGGAAGGTGGCAACAGTGCTCTCCTCCACAGTGACCATGCGGGACTTGTGACCCAGCATGCACTGCAACGCTGGTGCTACCACCACACGCAGCTCACTTCGGTTCATCCTAAGCAAAGTTATCAGGAGTTAAGAAAAAGTCAGCATACCAGAATAATACACATTTTGATTTGACAGTGCCATCTCTGTTTATATTTAGAGGGTTCAGGTCAGAACTGTTGTACGGTACTGTATTTTCTTAATAAATAACTTTTCCATGTGTTGGAATAATTTTTCTGTATAATCTATTAACATTTTAAGAATGAAGATAAAATACAATACTCTGTATATCTGGTATTATCAATGAGGCTGATTTATAACTTGGACATTTTTTTTCAATGCACATGGATATTAAGAAAATAAAAAACTAAGAACAGTATTCTGAGCAAACAAAACAAACACATGATCACACATTAAAAAAAAAAAAAAAAACGCGAAATGACAACCAGCATCAGGAGTGGGGAAGCTATTGCTATACAATATTTGTATGTCATACGGATAATTTCTACATTCCCCGTACAGTACTTGCAAAGGTAGACTACAGCATCGATGTGATATAAATAATCAATTCTTAAGGTTGCAGCATGCTGTGTAATGGGATGTCTGTAGTGCAGGATTTTTTGGGAAAAAAAAAAAAAAACTGTACTGTACTTAAAACTGTGATGAAAATCCTTATACAAGTAAATGAATCCTCTTACTTGTACATGAAACTCACAAAGACTCAAGAAGCTTCATTTGTGCTAAGTAATGAGTTGAAGACACCTTGTTTCTGTTTCTCAGAACAGGTTTTGGCAGACCTGAACAAAAGCAGGTGGAATAATGGCCACCACTGACCCTCACACAAAAAAAGTTGCATCACTCCATGTCTGGCCACTCATTCAACACACATGCACTCTGCACCACAAGAAGAGGAAAATTTGAAAGATATGGCAAAAATCTGGAAGGCACACTGCAGGTTATTAGAAATACCTACTGAAAGTCATACCACAGCCAAAGGTCTAAGTAGAATGCAGATGTACTTACAGGCTATACTGGCGCAACAGGAGTCCTGTGAGCTCACCAACCCTGTTGGCATTTGAGAGCGATGAGAGAGACACCACCAGATCATTGCCACCACGCAGGTGTATAATCACCAGCTGGTCCTGTCCTGGGCTCACACTCACACCAGTTACCTGTTGCAGGTGGAAAGATTACTGGAAGGCTGGTCTACAAATCATATTATTATCCCCTTCAATCCAGAGATTTTTTTTTTAATTCTTGTTCCTGACATTTATTTAGCACAGCCTTACAGGTGTGAATAACTAATGCAGGCTAACTTAAACCCTTTAAGTATGAGGTTGAACTTAATAATACCAACTGGAAACAGCAAGAATAAAGTGAAAAAGACATCCCCAGACTGAATGGGTTAAAACTGAGAACATGAAAAATGTGCACAAGTTCCCATTTTATAATAATAATTTCTTAAGTATGTGATGATAATAACCTTTCTGTAACATTGCTAACTGTACTTCATAATGTGGATGCAGCATGATCACATCTAACAATTATGGGGTTCAATAAATATCCCCCCACACACACACATGGGGTATTTACACCATTTGCACACACTGTAAATAGAAGGCTGTAAGTTATTAGCCCTTTCAATCAGACTTTTCTTTTTTTCCCTTCAGCTCTGGAGATATTTTAACTGAAGATGGTAGATATGGCATTTCTTAATCCCTTTAGAGCAAGGTCTCCCCTGATTAATAAAACTGTGGAGATAACAAGGTTAATGACAGAGTGGATGCATGGAATAATGAGGTCTAAAACTCCACCTTGATCTCAGTGATAACACAGTGTGAGAGAAATACTGTATGATTTCTCTTGTATATACAGTAACTGCTACAACACAATAATAATATTTATCTACTGCCAGACACATTAATTCCATAAGGGATGAATGAAGCTGCCTGTACTGAATGTCTTACCTCACTGATGGGTATGGGTGACCTAAGTGGCTTGAAGGTCTTGCTGTGCAGCTTGTAGATGTGTCTGTCTGTCAGTAGCACTGCCCGCTCAGCCATCTTGTCCTTCTTGTTGATCTTCCGCACCATGCTTGAGAACAGCACCTGCCACACAAATTAAAATTTTTTTATGTTAATATTCATCATTATAAGTATCCTAACCCTGTTTCCTACAAATAAATGACATATGCATCCAGAATTTACAACTCTGCCATTCTGTCCAACTTAATGACTGCCACATTATGCCGATACTGCATCTGCAATACAAACCTGAGGAGTTTTGAAGCTACTGGTTCTATAACTCATCTATTTTAATCCCTTGACTCTATGTACTCTTTTCAGTATATTCTTGCTGCTGCCAGATCATGCTGTTCAAGTTAGGAAAGGCCTCTCATAGCCTCAAGAGTCTGTCAAGGCTATACTGTAGATATTCCTTTTGGTCTGAAAAACTGTTCCAAACTTAATAAAATCTTCATGGGTTGACTAGGCGGAGGTCTACATCACTTTGTTCCCTCTTTCCTGTAGCTCAATCACATTATAAGACAATATTACACCTGCACATCTTCCCAGAACACATTCATGACTATCACCACATTCTATCATTAATCTCTTGTAACTGCTCAGCATATATAATGACAGAATGCAGGTTTTGGCAAGTTAAAATGAACAGACTTCAGCTTTTTCTCCCAATCTCTTTCAAAACCCTTCATAAATATACATACACTCTATATACCTAAGGAAGGTCCAGTCAGGCTGAAACACTGCATCCACATACAGTAAGTAGTATTTCAATAAGTGGGAATAATTCTCAACTATGAAAACATGGCAAACATTCACATTACCTGGCTGGCTGGCTGTTTTTTTTTTTCTCTCTCTCTCTCACCTATGAAGCTCTTTTAACCCTTTCAACCCCAGGTACATCAATTATATTTTACTCTTGCTATCCTGGTAATTTTCATTTGCCTTATTGCCGATTTTCTGAACTGGAGCAGTTAAATACAGCCTTTATTAATAATCATCATCTAGATCTCTATGGTGGGGTGAGGTAGGGCCCAGGAAGCCAGAAAGAGATACCCAACTGAAAGGGCCACACTCTCATTCACGCCCACAGAATCCAGGCTCCACCAGATAGACACAACTTGTTCCATATGTAGCTTCATATCCGCCTACCTGACAGTCAATCTGATGAATGTCAAGTTAAAAAGGCATGTCAAACCCTGGTCATACACTCCACACAAAATTCATCCAGCCAGCTCAATCTCTTGTCAGTTCCTTAGCCTTCCTTTAGGGGAGCGCGGAAGCTCGGTGGTAGGGTGTCAGGCTCGTAATCGTGAGGTTGTGAGTTCGCGCCCCACCAGGTGGCTGTCATGCTGGGAGGGGTAGCGCTTTCCTGTAACCCTAGCAGGGCTATATGATCTGATGAGGTCTAGCTCGGGGATTAATCCCTAATCCCCTTAGCCTTCCTTTATTAAGTACTTCACTAAAAGGAGGCTCTCTTAGACCGAATAAAGTCATATTGGAGCAGCAAGTACACAACAGAAATTACACTGGTGGGCAGAAACCTTAACACATGTAAATGTATATGTTCCATTTCTATTCATACATAGAGAGGTTCCAGTCAGTCTGAAACTGATGCGTCTTCTCAACAGTGTTCTCGTATGTGGATATAATTCTTCAACTACACTCACTCAGTCCCATAACTCACTGTCAACCAATGAGACCCTCTTGTACCTCTCCCTTAAATATATCAAGTGTTATGGATCATCATCCATACCTGTTTTTCTACCCAAAAATGGGTCTAGAAAAAAATAAACACACTTTCTTCTTCTTCTTCTTCTTCTTTTTTAATCCACACAAATAACATATACTGTAAGAACATAGCAAATCTTCATCATATGTATGTGATGTGTCCTAAAATATCACAACTTCTTCCCAGCAACTGGTACCCTGCTGATAATTTGGGAAAACTAGCAAAAAAAAAAAATTCTGCAAGAATGAAAACAAATAGGGTAACTTATAATGAGGATTCACCATGCCAGAAACATTAATAAACTGGCATGGTACGAGGTGCTAAAAAACCTACTAAGCTCACAAGAATAGTCATCGCACTTTCTCACCTCTCTGAAGCCATCCTTGTTGCGCATGTTCCTGACAGCGGACTGAAAGGTGGCTGCCTCTGGGTTGTCCTTGGTGGATGCCAAGTAGTTACCCTCCCAGATCTCTCGTACACCCCAGTCAGACCGTTTGCCCATCAGCACATCTCCAGCAATCACCTGCCACAAAGTTCTCATTAGTCTCAACTTCACTTCAGGTGCTGGGTATGGATGCCTTCCCACTGTGGTACTAATATGGGCAGGTGGCTTCACCACTCAGTTACACAAACATCCTTCAACTCATTCTCTGTTCTCTGCCAGGAGGAGGATGAACTGCAGAAGGCAGTTTCAGCCTACAGTCTGTCAGGCTCACATTAAGATATGCCTATGGTTGCTACAACAACTGCATTCCACCCTCATACTCATTATATTTTGAAAGGTTCTAATGTAATGCAGAAAACATTCAAATATAAAAACATATCCCTGAAATGATGCCATGTTTCTTACTAGGGATCTCTCACACAGGTGTTAACCCTAGTAGTTGAGGTTATCTATGAGATGGAAGCTAAACCCACCACCAGACTAGCCAACTACTTTCTATAACTGGTGGGATACTAGGAATCAAGAGATAAAAAAAAAACTCTACTTAAACACTGCATATGGAGAAAAAAGGTTTTATGATGGAGGAGTTGATGTGTGTGACAGGAATTCCAATATTTCTCCTAAAGTTACTCTATATACATTATCTACAACATATCATCAAGGACCTTGTGGATGAGTGTGAAGCAAGTGCATCAACAGCAAGGACCTCACCTTGATGCGGAGCTGTGGCCAGTCTTTCTTGGGGACGTTGGAGAGGATCATGTGGGCACGCCAGCGGTTGTGGATGCTCTGGAAGTCTGCCACCATAGACTGCAGCACCAAGGGAGGGGCCGGCCACCGAACATGCTGCCCATAGTCTGGCATCTGACGCACATTCCTGTTCATACCATACATTATGTTATCATTTGTATTTTCACCACATTTTTTAGAAAAATTATGCCTAAGCTCTTCATATTATGTCTACCTGTTATGCTTGTGCTCTTCATATTCTCAATAGTGTACACATCCTGACATTTTGCTCTCCATATTTTGATCACATAACATTACATTTACTGTTACTTTATTTGTTGCTCCTGCTTTTAGTTAATACAATAAACTGTATTTTACACTGAATGTACTAGTGTTTCCCATTATATGATACTTGTTAAAAACAAACTGTACAATGAAATATTTTATAATGTTTTACTGATTCTTTTTTAGCTGTTTATTAGGACAATCAATAATAAATATCCCTCTTCTACACACTATTCCATAATCTACAGACAATCACATTCAGGAACCAATGATACACAGAGCAGAATGAAAGTATGGGGTAATTACTTCTACAAGTATCAAAGATTTTAAACAATTAATGCTTCTGATTTCAGGAGCAGTAAAGGACTAGGTGATGGAAACTTGTAAATAACGTCTCACGTACAGTAAATCCAAAATTACAAGTAATTTCCAAAACAAAAGGAATGTAGGAATGAAACAACATGACACCAAAAGGTCTTTCCAGTATAACATAATACAAGGATGATACCTGTGAGAAGGTACTTGGGTAAATAGGTAGTGGTGATATGAAAAGGCAAGGGGCTACACCACAGGAATCAGTACAAAATTCAATTCAACGAAATACACACATTATTCAGTACAAAGGATGAAATATTTAATTCAGTAAAAAGGAATACAGTATGCTATATCAAACAATACACAGAACAGAGAGGAGGAAAAATTTGCCTACTAATGCACTGCATCTACTTAACACTTATGGCACTGTCTATCATTTTCTTCCCTTTAACACATCATATCAACGATAATTATCCCTGGACATCCCAAGCCTCTCTCGGGTTTGGAATGATAGCCAGCACAGGAAAGTGAAAAGCAGAAGCGATGAAATATTGTATTAGGCGAACTTTTATCCCCTACTGTACTGGAGAGGGCATGAGCTATCTGGTGCAGAAACAATTATATACTGTATGGTATACAGCCAAAAGATGGTAGTAGTACTAGTGATAATCATCAGGTTATGGCTCTCTCCACCACACTATCATTTCTGCATATACCTCAACACATGCTGTCTTCCTATTTTTCAGCTTCACAGAATTCTTTCCTTTCCACATTAAACTCAAAATTCTAGCCATTACAGGACCATCAAGGTTTACTAGTGGTGGATATGGGAAATCTTTGGTATTTGAACTGTTATACAATACTGTATAATCTATCAATATTACTACTACTATCCTTTGGCAGTACAGGTCAGTGTGGGTGCGACATATCATCTTACGAGGGACTGTTGCCCACACACTGTTGGGCCTTGCAGCTCTTCTCCAGCGCACCCTGACGAGCCCTAGACAGCATTGGAAAAGGATGCTTTACATTTACCTTCCTAAAATATCCTTCATTCTTACATCTTTCAATCTAATTATGTACTCTTGCTCCCACCAATTTCCTTCAACATGATGTGATGAGGTTTATGAGGCTACAGCTAACTCCCCCAGTTCAAAAAGACCATCTAAAGCTGAATAAAATGAAAAAGACATAGTACAGAAAAAGTGACTGTGACCGTTTCACCTTCTATGGATGCAGTATCTTATCTGATTTAGGCTAACATAAGAATATTTGTTCACATGAGTAGAATTTTATCAGCCTAAATGTCAAGGATTAGCTTGATTAACCTATGGATTGGTAAAAATTTCCTCAGCTGAATAAAGCAGTACCTCACCCAATGCTTTGATGAGAAAGGATGATGCTGATAAAGATGACTAAAAAGGTCTGAATGGCGCCAGCATAAAATATCCTGGTGTATCTATGACTGTGAAAAAATTAAATATAACAGAAAAAAAGTGTACTCATGTAACAAAATATAACTCAAAATAAATGCCCTAAGAAAGCAAACTTTACAGGAGGCAAAATAAATAAGCAACAGCCTTACTTGAAGACTCTGTTAAGCTCCAGTATGTAGGAGCGCATCTTGTAAAGGCGGTAGTGGCGGAGGATGGTGAGGGTTGCCACCAAACGTCGGTAGTGTAACCGGCACACTGCGCCACGCCACATTTTTTGCAGGAAGATCACAATGCCAGGGATCAACTTCGCTCTCCCCTACAACAGGAATAGATGACAAGTAACATAAATTTAAGAAGCCATCAAAAACTGTATACGAATACCTTTATACCACTGTGTAAGTAATTTCAATACTTAAATAAATGAGAAAATTCTATTGGTGAAACCTGTTCAAGCAGTGTCCCATGTTCCCACAAGTCAGTCCTTCTGGCTGTTTTACGAGCTGCAAATTCTCCTACAGCATTCTACACCTAACTGGCAGGTCCCTTTTCATAACCAATTACAGAAAAAGAAACAGACAATCCCATATTATCCTTTTTGGGGCATAGGGAAGCCCAAAGCTACTCCATCATTGCATTTCTTGTTCTTCCAGTAGTATCTTTCCTATTCCTTTTCTTTAAACAAATGTTGTTCCCCTTTCTTTTTCCACATCACATAATGGTATTCCCTTCAAACATTACCCTCATCTTCAGCCAACATTACCCTCAACCTCTTCCCTAAATATTTTCTCACCTGCTCCAGTGCAAAGAGAGTCTGTGGTGATCGTATGAAGATCTTGGTGTTGCCATACTTCACATCATTGGTGAACCCTTGCTCCTCTATCAGAATCTTGGTACCCTCTCGCTCAGTTCCCCCATGGAAGTTGGGCCATGTGTACTGAGAGATCATCTTATATCTGTCAGAAGAGTAGTAAAGTCCATCAAATGGTGAAAGTGCCAACATGTCAATTTTTTAGTCATATATGAACACCTGTAACAGTTAAATGGAATCAGCCTACATCCCACATTACAAAGAGTAATCAGCAAGAACACAGAACTAAGATATAGTCTATCATCTTCACATGCTCATGAAATTAATGATCATATTTGGGAGCTTTTCTTTTCACTTTCATGCTCTCATTATTAACAACACAGCTTTAAGACCACAGTGAACATGGAATAACCCAAATGGACTGAATTCTTTATTACTTCAGTATTAGCTCCAATATTCCAGATGAATGGTGTGACTGATTCCCTTGTCCCCCGACCCCCTTTCTGTGTAAGCATTTACCCTATATTTAACAAAGTTCTCTACTGAAAAACCACTGTTCTGTTGTGTAGATGATTTGCCAATGTGGTGCAGCACAGACCTTCAAAGGTTCAAATGATGGATCTGGATTGGTTACGACTGACTCCATTAGATAATCTATTGCCTGCTGGTACTGTATATCTATCCTTCTCTATTTTGAGGGGTTCCATCTACCTATCAGGGAGGGGGAGAAGAAGACTAAAAAGTGTAACTTTTAAAACTGTCTATAGCTACATTGTCATCTATGATCATCTAAAACTGCCATATCTCCATCTTGATAACTGAGCCATAACAAGAAATTAACACTAGAATATCATGCTTATTATGAAAAAGTGCACTGGAAAGTATGTTGAGCCATGGTATTAATTTATTCTACCACTGTGCTTTGTAAAAACAAGCTGCAAAATTACTAAAAAATGCCAAGTTATGGTGAACAAATTAAAGTGAGTGGAATGTCTCACCTCCTGAGGAAGCGATCATAACTCTGTCTGTATGCGAAGCCAGCTCTCCTCACACGCAGGTTCTCCACCAGCCCCAGGTAATTCACCTGGCGACACAGCAAATGTTAGCTTAATGTGTACCTTAGCTGAACACTAATTCATGATTACCTCTGTAACTCTACGTCAGTTCTTAATTTGAGAGAGACAATACAGAGGTAAAAAAAAAAAAAAAAAAAAAAAAAAATAAGGACTGACTTTCCAAAGACAATAAAACTACAGAACTAGATTAGTCAACACACACACCACATTTTTCTTCGGGACATTCTGTATCGTACCAAGGTTGGTCCTGGTACAGGTGAATCTTTTCTTTGGCTAGATGTTAATCAAGCACCAAAATACATTAATTATTCCCAGCAGTTAACGATTTTTTTTTTTTTTTTTTTTTGGGGGGGGGGAGGGAGGGGGGGGGGGGGAAATCCATGCTGTTTGAGAAGGCTTGTAAAAGTGAGTCTGAACTTGGCCTCAGACTGCAGGCCACAAATTCCCCCCTAAAAATGATGATTGTGTGGATAGTTAAGCAGACTGTAAACATCACTATTGTGGAAACACCTCCCAGAGTTGGTACTGTAGTACTCAACCACCTACCTGTAGCCATATGCCCTGATCCCTGAGTTGGAGGTCACAAACAAATCACCTCCATATTGCCCTGGCTTCCACCACCAGGCAATCCCCCCTCCAACCCACACCTCTTCCACTGATAGAGCTACTTTTCCACTTTGTACTTTCATTTCACCTTCTGCCTCCCTCTCCCCATCTCACTCCTTCCACCTCAGCACCAGTCCCCTTCTCTCTTTTCACATCAACCTTCATCTTCCCTTCCTCCACTCTTTTCACCTCATCTTCATCACCCTCCCCTTCCCCCACCTCTACTTCCAAACCATCCTCAATCTCCCCTCTCCTTGTACCTCATCTTCAGTCTCTCCCCACTCCCTTTCCATCCACCTCATTAGAAGTCTCCTCCTCCCTCTCTCCTTCCACCTCATCCTGTCTTCCCCACCGATCTCATTCTCATTCTTCCTCTCCCTCTCTCTCCTTCAATCTCATCCTTGCTATCAATTTCCCTCTCTCTTTACATCTTAATCACATGCATTCTCAGTAAACCTCTAAAGAATCAGTGAAACAAGTTAATGATGCAGTCAAGTAACACCGAGTACCTGGTGAGTGACACGCTCCTGGTCAAAGATGACAGGAGACTTCTGCTCATTGGGCTTGATGCAGCGGATGTAGTAGGGTTCCTTACTGCCCAGGTTCTTCACCAATGCCACCATCGAGTTCTTGAACAGTGTCCCAGCTGTTAGGGGACGTTTTGTTGTCTGAAGGGCAAAGGAGATGGAGAGCAATTCAAGAGACAGTTCTAACAGTAAACAATGGACACTCCTGAACAGCAGCAGCTGCTCATCCTTAAACCTTACTCCTAACTGGATGGATGTTATAGCTACATTTTCACAAGGATCAATGACCTATTGTCAAGTGTTAAACTTGCAGTTCAAAGTTTTGTTAGAATGCTTAACCCTTACTGGGTCGATTCTTTGTAGGGTAGCTTGCCTCCCCGAGTCAATGTTTTATAGCCAGTGTAAATTTTACCTCATATAATGGTTACTGCTTAAAAAAGTTCCCTCTACATCACTGAAAAACTGTTGATGTTACTCATGTATTATGTTCCACAAGAGAGCTAAGACCCTACCATGGTGATATCCTGAGCACCCTCTGGCCACATGCCTGAGATGACGGGATCAGAGGAGGAGTACATGAGTCGCTTGAAGTCCTGGAAGAGTGTATCTTTGTTCTTCTCCAGGAATCCTTTGATGTTATATACCACATCTCCTGCATAGTGCCTGAGGAAGGTAAATTATATTACAGTAAACTTCCACTCTATGATGTGGCGAGACACCACTCATTTTGGTAAACCGAGATCTTTCGGCAAAATGACATTTTCAATCTGACTTCAAATGATTTCGTAGGATACTTCCTACACTACCTTGCTCTGATGAATTCACTATTTATCCATCATCTGCCATCCAAATAAGCATCAGTTTAAATACTGATGGTTTCATTATCTCGTTCAATTAACATCTTGATATTCCTGTAGACCGAGGATGAGGTGGAGGGATGGAGTTGAGAGGTATATGAGGGAGGGGGGGGTGAGTTGGGGGGAGGGGAGTCAAATGGTGGGTGACAGAGTGACTTGGAGGCGTTTTGTCTGCGGCCACCCTTTGCGGGATTAGGGCGTCGGGCTATAGATAGATAGATAGATAGATAGATATTCCTGTACTTCATATGACTATTGAATTATAGAAAAGACCATTAATAAACCACATAAAAGAACAGCAAAGATACATAGTTTGAATAACAGAGTAACCCAAACACCACACACCTCTCCAACCAGACTCACTTGATGCGGAATTCCTCAACGTGTTTCAGCTCCTTGTCCATGGGTGACAGCTTCCTGGTGGTGAAGTGCTGGTGCCCCTTCAGCTTACCCTCCATTGCCTCCAGCAGCATCTGTTACAAGAGGCACAATCACCCAAATAGGACACATAGAAACACTGTCCAACTCAGGCTGAAACTGCTGTATTTTCACTTTCTAAACTGCTCAGATAGCGTATGTCCCTCATCTCCCTCCTTATCCCCTCAATGGAAGATGGTGACTGCAGGGGATGGGCAACTTTAACCTGCAGTCCACTGGTTTCGTATCCAGATGAACCTGGAGCCACAGCAACAATCCATCCATCATCCAATCCTCAATTCCCTCTTAAGCAGCACAAGGAACCACAGTTAAGTTCCTCAGTCTAGATATTTAGGGCAACAAAGAATTATCTGAGCAGTAAGCCTTAAACACCCACTTGGTTTAAAACCTTTACAGGGCACACTAGATGACCAAAATCTATCTGTTGGTTACTGTGACTCCACTGTAGTAAATGGGTTATAATTTTCCCATGTAGCTCATCTTGCACGGCCACTGAGTGAACAATTTCATCTACCAATACCACAGTGAAACTAAATTCAAATCACAATAGCATTAATGAAGTTAAATATATAAATAAATGGATCTACCATAATGAAACTGAATTCATACCACAAGAGTATTGCTGTTGCTTCCCCTGGCTTATCTGAATGTCAACCTGGAGGACTGCAGCTGAAGCTGCCCACAACTTGCATTCCACCATTCTACTTTTAAGTGACAGGGAGGGACCTGAGGGATGTTTTTATACCAGTTGCATTGTATTGGTGCCAGTATGTAAAAGTGTCTTTCTCTAACACTTCAAGAGCATTCACTAGCAAAATCAGGTGGCTGTTGGTCAAATTCCTGTGTGGTACTGCATTAATATATCAAGCAAAACTGTAACACCACTCCACTCAACTACACTGTCCACTTTACCTTAGCCTAAAACTGCAAATTCACCTACTATTCACAATGAAATGTTAGAGAGATGCCAGTCAGCTACAATAAATTGGCTGTAAAAGGCCAAAAATCTCAATCAAGTTACAATGGACCAATTCCACAATTATAACTTTAAAGTATTATTCATTAAAAAAAAAAAATGTTAAGAACATACTTTGCATTTTATTCTTGCTACTGAACAACTGAACAAGTGATATAATGTAGTTCAGGGGTGACTTTTTGACATGAAGGGGGTTCAAGAAAGCTATTTTTACCCCCACCTCCCACACCCAGTTCTAGAAGTCTATCATAAGCTGAATAAAACTAACAGATGTTTGCAAGAATAAAATATAAAATACATCAAGCCACATTGGTTAATTTCTCTAGCACATCAAGCCATACCTCATCTGTGACCTTGCCCACATTAAGACAGGCCTCATCCGTGATTGAAATGATGCCCTTGTGCGGCTGCTCCACCAAGTCACAGATCACCTGGTTGTTGAAATAGTCTATGTTCTGCCATGCAATGCCCTCACGCTTGTACTCCTCCTGCTCCTGCTTCAATACCAGCTCTGAAAAGGGGATATTTCATGATTACTAAAGGCATTCCTTACCAGTCAGGCTGTGTTCCAAATTATTACATCCTGTTACACAAGGTGGTGTTGTGCACCTTCGTGAAGCCACCACACCATCCACCTGGGAGCCAAACCTCAGATTTCCCTGCATCTCGCTGTGAAAGAACCTTGGTCTGACCCTGGTGAGATGCTGTCTATCATAATGGGCCACCAGATCCTTGCATGATGTATGTATAATACTGTGCCTGTAGGAGAGCCACAAAGAAGCAGTTGCTTACCTGTGGCTGACAGGTCTGCTTGGCAAGACAGACCATGGTTGAACAGTAACAACAACAACAACTGGCCCTGCACACTAGGAAGTATTTTGTAAACAGAAATGGAACTTTACAGGATAATTTTTTCCTGACATAATGGGATCTAGGGGAAAAAACAAAACAAAAACATATCCAGAGCAGTATATAACAAATACTCAATGTACTTGTGAACTGAAAGTGGAAATACTGTAATGTACATTAGACATACAAAAACATTCAACCTTTATCTCTAATTGATATGGTTATATTACTTAAGTTTGGTATTAAAACTGACTTGTGATTCATTAGGCCCTCTTAACAAGAGCTGTGTACCAAGAAGCAATGAAACACCAGTTCAAAAAAAAAAAGAAAAAAAAAGAAAGGAAAAAAAAAAAACTTTAAACAGTTTGATGTGGCACAACAAAATTTTTTTACATGTCCATGCTCGTAACAGGGAGAAACAGAGAGTAACAACTTTTAAATCTCTTTACCACAGGAAAAGCAAAGGGATAACTATATCACTAAGCTAAATAAAAATGGGGGAGTTTCCAACCTTGCCATTCCTACCCATTTTAGGCATTCTTTATGAAATGAAGGTACTGATATTTCAAGTAAGACAATGTTTTGTCCTTCACAGGAACTAACCAATAAACAACTGCTGGAGCTTCTCATTGCAGTAGTTGATGCAGAACTGCTCAAAGCTGTTGCGCTCAAATATCTCAAAACCATAGATGTCGAGGACTCCTATGACTGTGCTGTACTTGTAACGTGCAGCAGTCCCCTCATACCGCACCTCTATAGCTCGGTTCACTCCATCCACAATGAACGAGAAGAGGCGCTCATAGATGGCCTGCCGAAAGGAGGTAAAGTAAGAGTTAGAAAGCTAGGGAAAATCAGAGGAAAAGTTGGATTGCAGGGAGGAAAAAAACCTGACAAGAGAAAGTGGAGAGGAGATGATACGCTGGAAGATGGCCTGATAACAGTACTGTGTGAAAAGTTAATGGAAATTTCTGACAACTACAGAACAAAAAAATTAAAGGGATAGGCCATTTACACATCTGTCATTCAGTTCACTCCTTCCTCAATGAATAAGACGAAAGACTAATAGCTGGCAAAACAAATTTTGGAAGAATTAAAGAAGTTTTATGATCCTCACCCTGCGCTAGGGGGAAAGGAGGTCTGGATGGTGATGATGATGATGATTTAGGATCATAAGAAAAATAAATGAATATGGTCACACTCAGTCCCATGTTATCTTCTCTCATGTGAAAGAGCTAACAGCACAGCTACCATTGCTGAACTAATGTAACATATAATGTAATTTCTTGAATTCATCATCCCACAGCAGTACCATACAGCATACCACATACAAATCATTACCAAGTATAGTACTATATATCCATGTATAACCAGATGACAAACCCAGAAGGGGTGGCCACAAACAAAATGCCTCCTTGCCACCTTGTCCACCACCATCCTGCTGCCCTTCCCTACCTAAGACCTCCCTTACTTAAACTGTATGCCTGTCCACCTCATCCCTGCTCTTGAAGTACAAACCTTAGCAAAGGCATCCCTGCCAAAGCTAGCCTCACTGCCAGTGTGTCGCTTCTCCATGACCTCCCCTCGCGCAGCAATGACCCGGTGACACAGGGCCTTCCGCACCTCCTCCGGGGACACGTGCAACAGCTCAGCAATATTGTTGACCACCTTTGGGTTCATGATCTGTGTGTCCTCACCACCAGAAGAGAACTCAATGTTGCCCTGGGGAGGTGCAAGTTAATGACATGAGTATTTTAATATATTGTAGTCCTAATTTTTTTGCTTCCTATTTACCACCCAACAACCAGTCTTGCAGTCATTGGGATCTTGAAGAACCATTTGTATGCTAGTTTTACACCTAGAAATTATATGGTTAACACAATATGATTCTGTTCACTCCAGAGAAATCCTAACAACAAATGGTTAATCAGTAGACCAAAATACATCCTTCACAGAGTTTACCACATAAATGACTGAAAAATATGATGATCTCTTTGATTTAAACCAAATCATATTAACCACTCCAATCCAATGGTGCATTTTTCAGTTTATCCTTGCTATCTCCACACAATTTTATTTAGTTTGGGGGAGACTTTTCATACACAACCTCCATTTATCCCTTGATTACAAGAGGTCCACCAAAGTTGCATAAAATTTTCTTGAGGTAGTAGGTATAAAATCAGTAAAATGTGAAATTATGGCATTAACACGCAGCTTCCTCCAATCTGGAAACTCAACCATTAAGATATATGACCACCATGGCAAGAGGATACCACAGAAAGTCGTCTTTATATCCAGCCTTCTTCTGATACTTTATGCTATATAATGTTTTGGCAACTTATAGAAATATTGCAACCTAAAATTCCACTGCTATGTATAAATCTGATCTGCAAGTTTCCTCCAATTCTGAGTACCAGTTTTATGTACCGGTAAAAAAATTTTTATATTTTATACCCTATCACCAACAATCAAACATTAGAAGTCTTACTGCATGCTGCACATCATCATACTGAAGGGAATAATCACTCACTAAATGTAAGATTGCAGCCACTATCCTCCAGATGGCATCCACCTGCTCCTGTGTGAAGCCAAGTGTTTTGAAGGCCTGCTGGCACTGCTTGTAGTCGGCTTTGTCAGCAATGGAGTCAACACGTGGGGTGCCTCCCTGACGGATGAAGTGGTACTGGCTTACATCGCGCTTCAGCTTCAGTCGTGACAGTTCTGAGTCTGTTGCACCAAACAGCACCTGTGCACCATGTAAGCATTTATGAGTACAGTACATGACAAATTACAATGAAAGAATTAATCCATCATCCAATTCTATTCTGTCCCCCAAATCAAAAAGCACTGCGCCATAGGCTAGGCATTTAAAACTAGGATAACCAGTTGCTCTCCCCCAAGTGACATTAAGCTCTAATATGAACTCCACACTACTCTTTCAACTGCCGAATTTGAATGGGCCACACCCAGCTGGGGCACCTTAACCCTCCAGCATCACCTTTGATAATAAAGTTTTTCAGTGTAGAGGAAAATATAAATACAAAAAAGGAGTAAAATATTATTTGTCTGGAAACTACATCAAGTATGACGGAAAAAAGGAGAACTGTAATGATCTACCTAAA
The DNA here is from genome assembly GCF_032717465.1 of Coenobita brevimanus. Classification (NCBI taxonomy): domain Eukaryota; kingdom Metazoa; phylum Arthropoda; class Malacostraca; order Decapoda; family Coenobitidae; genus Coenobita; species Coenobita brevimanus. The sequence goes on along the minus strand of NC_136980.1, from coordinate 2,287,520 downwards.
TAATTCATCCCCCTAATATCTGACAACCTATTCTTTCTGTTACTCGGATTAAGTCCTTCACTGCCCAATATTTTTATTCAGTTTTGAAGGAAAAGACCACAAACTGCCTTTGATAATTCCATCATAACAATATCCATCTCTTCCAGCTGGATAATAATATACTGTATAAGACATTCTTGAACTGCATGAGACTGACTAACCTTTTTTATTACTGTTATTTTCATACATACAGCATGGGAGAAGCTTTATCAATGGATTTAAAAATAACCTTTATTAACTCCTTCACTAACTGACCACTCTTCTAGGCTGAATTAAATAATCTATCATTATCAGTACCACAACACCTGTATCAAGACATTTTGAAAATAAGGACTAACTGAGAGACTGATCTTGGTCACGATATTTAAATGCAACTTAATTCAGCTTTGGAAAAAATTTTAAATGGAATGGTTAAAAACAGCCTTTATTAAAACCTTCACAATGAAAGGGGACTGCAATAATAATACACTAAAAACAACGTCCTCAGATTCGATGGGTTAAGACTAGAGCAATAAGTGACTGACCTGGTAGAAGGAGTGGAAGTTACGCTCTCCTTGCTGCTGGAGGACCACCCTAGACTTCTCAAGTAGGTAGTTCTGTACATTGCCTCCTATAGGGTCACCCTTGAAGTCAAAGTTGATGTCCATGTACTTGCCAAAGCGGGAAGAGTTGTCGTTTCGGTTGGTCTTGGCATTGCCGAAAGCCTCGAGAATGGAGTTGGACTGCAGCAAGATGTTCTTAACTCTAGTGGAAGAAAGCAGTGAATTTGTTTAATTTTTTCTCCTTGCCTCTGGAACCTACCTCACCCCATTCTTAGATGGGAGAAAAGGTTATATAATGATGATGATGAAATACAGTAGTACAGAACAGTACTAATTTTCATACAGAATATAACAAAAATATAAACAGTTTAGAATCTCTCCTGATTAACACCTTAAGAATGGGGTCCCACTTAAGTATTCACATCAGCTGCTTATAGATTAACCTGCTCAGACGTGGGATGCCCTTTGCTATAAAGGGTAAAGTTATGCCCTTTGCTATAAAGGGTAAAGTTATGCATGTCTACAATTTACACAAAGAATATCAGCATGTGAATAATGATTATTCTAATTTTTGAGAAAACATAAAAAATAAATACAGTAATGATTTGAGTTAAAGGTAACATATTTACTAAACACTTTTTTTTTTCTTTATGCTATATATAAGATACTTTACATACACTACATACCTATTATATCCTCTATCAGTTTATTCACTGTGCATTATGTCTTCCTTCTCGGCCATAAATCTCCCTTCCCACTCGCCACCATCCATTTTCAGTTCTCCTAAACCTATAATTTTTTCTTTTCAAAAGCCATTACCTAACATATGCAGCCAGTCTGTGGGTCTAGTTCAATTGTAAGTGCTCTTCCACTGTGCTGTAGGCCATGACTTTTACCTTTATGTCTGTGGCTGTTCATGACATTACCACCAAGATGAGCTATATGATTGCCTGTCACTGCTTTCACTCTGGTTGGGATACAATAATGGAGTATCTGTCAAGGACACAGGTTGATCTCCTATCTTTAACCCCTCCAGTATGAGTACAGTATGCTGTATGTGTTTTGTCCTATTCTTGAAACTTCCCAATGACTTTATCCAGCTTATGATGTGCCTCATGTACTGCGTGGGTTGGAAACAATTAACCTTCTCAAGTATGATGTCTAAGTTATTATATTCCCCTGTCACAGACCTCTTGTACTGAAAGCACTGAATATACAACAGTAACCTTGCCTCAGGTTCCTTCACCTCAAAGAAGGAATAGGGGAGTGACTTATTATTATTATTATTACCCTTACCTACATATCAAGCTGGTACATACTGACGCAAAAGCAAGGGACTGGCAGATGTGTTTACAAGTACTCTAGGTAATATGGTAATCCCCGTCAATCCCGTGATATCTAATTCTAGTTTAATCTTGGCAGTGACAGTGAAAGTGGCAGGGATGACAATGGTGATGGTAATGATGATAATGATGGTTAAAACTGCTGAAATATGAGGAAGGTTTGTGAACACTTAAACAACTATATATGGCTAGGATATTGTACTAGATAGCTATATAAGTTAATATCTGGTGTACTAGTTTACAAATGTTCCAAGTACAGCTGAAAAATAAAATTCAATAAATCACACATGAAGGCTTTCGGTACACATAAAATGCACATCCTCAACCCCTCAATCACAGGATATAATTTTTATTTTATTCATGCTGTCTAAAAATGATTTTATCCACCCTGGGAGAGACTTTTAGCCAGGGGAGTTCCAAAGCAGCCAACAATAACCTGTTTAGTACAAAAGATCTTTCCTAACTCATAAATAATAGTTTGGAAAAAAAAAAAAAAAAAAAGTATATCACTGGAAAGAAGGGGTTTATCTTCCTTTGACAATTTTTTGCACAGTACTGTACTTCAGAGCAGACCTATTCCTACAACCTTTGGCCAAGACTAATATAACACCCTGACATTACCTAGTACTTGTATCAAGCCCCTCCTGGATCCTCTTACCGTATTACCTGCTTAGTCACCCTTCTTATTTGCTCACTTGGCATCTATTTATGTACTTCCTTGAACTGATTACAATACTTTTTTTTTCATTATTTATGTTTTTTGTTATTTTCTGGATCCCACCTCACACCACCCTCAGCTGGGGAAAAAAAAAAATCAGGATGATATATTCAACCATGTTTTCTCCTTTTCTTCATTTCAGTTCTTTTACTTCTTATCTCCACTAAAATAATATTTTGCTCTCTCACTCCTCTTTTTGAATTCACGCCTCTTGTATCTCCCATTCCCTCTTGCCCTCATTTCCCATTCTCTCCTCTTACCACCCATTCTACCTTCACCTTACATCCCATTCTCAATTCCTCATCCTTTACTAATTTCTCATCTCACCTTCAACCCTCCTCTCTCTTTACTTTCCATCTCACCTCCCTTCATTTTTCACTTACCCCTCTCTTCAACCCTCAATCCCTCAACTCTCACTCCCTCTCAACAACCATTCCCTCTTCCCATTCTTTCTTCTGCCTCTCACCTCTCCACTTCCTGCTGTCCAGCCACATTGGTGACTGCAGCGATGTATCTCATGATGATTTTTGAGGCCTCTGTCTTGCCTGAGCCTGACTCCCCAGATATGACAATACAGGTGTCCTTCCCCCGCCGCTTCATGGCCTTGTATGCAGCATCAGCCAGTGCAAAGATGTGTGGTGGACGCTCGAAGATTTCGCGCCCTGCCAATGACAAAAGCAGACATGAAGCACAGAAGTATTCAAGTAATGGGTTTAACTCCTACATTATTATGATTTTCTATCTCTGGCAAAGATAAAAGCAACATGAAGCACCGATACGCATAAGTTGAGCCGTTTTCACCCATTCAGGAGCCTACATGTGATGGTACTGTGACCCTGGAGAGAGTAGCTGCAGTGTCCAGACACAAGCCAAACTTCCTCATATTTTCCTGAACCTCGCCTTGGGAAGGGACCTGGTTCGAACTTGGTAAGGTGTTGTCTACCACAAGGGCATGCCAGTACTCTACATGGTGTATGTACTGTACTGTACCTGTAAGATGGCCCCACTGAAGCAGTCCCTGTGGCCGAAAGGTCTGCTTGGTCAGACAAACCAGGGCTCAAGAACATCAACAACCTACTGTATTTAGTAAAATTTCTTAATTGTCCGATGCTACTACTGCTAAATTATTATACAGTATTTAGCTTTGGAGAGTTTCTCACAGGGAAGTTGCTATAAAGTACCTTCATTAATCTGTCCATATAATAAATCCTTCATTTGTTTTAGTCTGTTCAGCTGAGACCTCCATGACTGAAGGTGTTAAATTCTAAAGTACGTGGCAACTCTTGATCATATACTGTATATGAGAAAGGCGAGTGTGAGTTGGGAGCAGGGCAGTGAAATGGCGGGGGACAGGGCGACGTGGAGGCGATTTGTTTGTGGCCACCCCGAACGGGACTGAGGCGTCTGGCAATAGATAGATAGATAGAATTTCTAAGACTACATGGGCAGCTGAAAGCCAGAAAAATAAGCGTGAATGAGTTGCTATACTACGATTGTAAAAATAATCTTGCGTGTTACCCTCATGTGCTAGACCACTGTAATCAATATACTTTATATAGATTAACAAACTGATTAGCATGAAAATTTTGTATACAAGATTGTGAAACATAAATAAGCATAAGTTTTAAATATACAGACTGCCAACTTTTCCAAGAAAGTGAAGGATGGTCTCCACACAGCTACAGTACACTGACATACTGTGCTGTACTGATGTGAAACTGACATGATGATGAATGAATATACAAGAAAAAGATCCCAAAATCTATTTATGTGGTTTGAACTTTGCCCCCATAAAACTTTTTACAACTTAAATTCAAAAACTGACAGTGCTGTCTGCAAGATTTTCCCTAGGGAAGTCTGCAGCAAATTGGTGAAGAAATGAAAGAATGGAACTAAACTGACAGATGTCTGGAAGAAAGAAACTATGTAAATACGGTACAGTACAGTTTCCATCACAGAGTTATCATAACAAACCTAAGACAATTATTAAATTTTTCTGCATTTCTGAATGAATATTAGCTGTAACACCAAATGTGTGGGTGATACTGACCTTTGTACTGAGCGACATACTCCTTGCCATAGAGGCTGATGGTGCGGTAGGGGTTGACTGACACACACACCTCCCCAATGTATGTATAGATCTTCCCACCATTGTATCTGTAAAGAGAACATGGGTCAACTTACGGCCTACGGCAGAGTGAAGAATTACTGTCAAAGTGGTGGTATTGAAATACACATACACAACTATGAATACCACAAAACATTACAACTGGCAATATACTTACTCCCACTTAAGTCTGTAAATAATGCACACACACACATATGCAGATGGCATATTTGTGAGCATGTACAAATTTATGAATTTCTATACTGTTGCAGCTACCTATACTGGCAGGTACCACTACTACACATGCACTGAAGGAGACTGTCATTTGTCACAAGAAGAGTGGCCCACTCCAAACCATGCTATGTGCATGGGTATTGGTGAGGGAAATTAACTCTAAGGTGAGATGTACAGGTGAAGTTTTATTGGTCTGGCTGAGAATAAGTGGCAACAGCTTGCCATGTGTAAACCATTGCAGGACCACTAAAGGGTGTCAAAATGCACAGGCAACCCTTGATTTATGATTGTGGTTGGAAAGCTAAACAGATATCAAATAAGCATGAATCATCCGGATAACAACGTGGGTTCAATGGAGATACGTACAATCTAATCTAACTTCGAAGTCCTCTATCACATCTACGTTCTGACTGCTCTGATATATACACTGTATGTTACAGTAATATTTAAAAGGACAAGTAATCACCTACCTCCTTTCCTAATTATAATTCCCCCCCCCCATTGTTTATGGGTGTACGTCCATGAGTGTTCACTACAAAATATTTTATTAGTATGCTGACAAAAAATACAGCTTTTATCTATATGATTAGACTGCAAAGCATTAAAAGTCACCCAATAGTGATTACAGTCTGTTTAGTATTTATCACATCGGGAATGTCATAATGCACATGTCTTCAGGAGTAATATGTACTCCGTAAAATATATATCCATGGTAACAGATTTATTAAACCTAAATATAACCTTCAACACACGTCAATTTATGTAATCACCTAATTTTTCACAAGCATCATCATTACCACCTCGATATTCTTGTTTGGATGGCCTACATTCACACCACATCCTACGAGTGACACGAAAAGCCTCATTTCCATGAGTCATGAACAATGCGAGCCTTTGCGAGGTCAATATCTTAACACTGTATACCACAATAATGTAATATTTCAAATTAATGTGTTCCAAGAACACATCGTTATTTTACCATCAGAGTAGTTATAGTTAGTAAAAAATTAAATAAAAATCTATTAGAAGTTTGTTGTCAGTACCTGCATGCGATGTCCCCTCCCCCTTTTTTTTTTTTCTTCTAAAGTTGGCCCTATGCATCCCCGAGGGTGCCACAGGAAATGATTGATTGATTGATTGAAAGCTGGCTCTTTCCTGCTAGCATGATGAGCATCTTACGTCTGATACCCTTTCATTTTGTACTTAGCACCGCCAGATGATTTTATACAGATTTACTGACACTTCTAGATTTGCAGGGATCAGAGATGATGTATTATTAATTAACGCCCTCAGTAACGTAATCTTTCTTAAACTGATGAAATCGTCTGGCGGGAGCTTAATTTTTGACTAGAAATGAAGAAATTAATACAGACAAAAATAAACTGGATTACGTGTAGTCAATTCAATTAAAAAATCGCACGGGACTTGAACTGCAGCAGGTTAACGTTTGGAAAGGAAACTATTCTGGCGAAGTGAATGGCAAAGAGATGTGATTTTTACGAGAGATTAAATGCCTTACAGTACGCTTCCACGCCCCAGACAAAATTTAAACATAAAGGAAGGCTGGAGCAACAAGGCAGGCTTCACTGATCCGTATTAACAGGGAGGTCTTTGCCTACAGATCACCTTACACCGCCACCTTTACTTCCTCTCCACCTTATAAATATCATACTTACGGTTACCTCTCTCTCTCTCTCTCAATACACGTTTACCTGTTTTTTTCTTTTTTTTTTTAAGCATTATTTTTGGTGCTACTAGATAATTTTATACAATTTTGGAGAGCTATATCCAACCCCCTCAGTTCCAAAAATCTAGATGGAGGTTTAAAAAGTCATACCGCCGTTGGAATTAACGACAAAAACGTCATCGGAGAGAAGGGATTAAACGTGTATGAAGGCTCCTATTCACAAACAAATAAATAGGCCTACATAAATACGAAGTGCGATTATTATTATTATTATTATTATTATTATTATTATTATTTCCCCCTCACGATACGATATAATAATGATCCGTGCAAGGGAAGGCTTGAGGGGGTGGATGGAAGGCGTTAGTGCAAGGATGGAAGGCGTAAGACAGGAGAGAAGATCTTAAAATATTTCCACCACCCTCTCAACACCACAACCAACGTCTTTTATATTTCTAAGCCATAAATACCAAAACTAAGGCTGCAACTTTATTATACTTTATTATATTCAGATCATATATACTCAGATCAGCCTCCCATCATTACTCTTTACTTCCTCGTTAGTTATTATACTTCCATCAACCTCTCAACACTATACTTCCTTCTGGAGCACAAATACCTGACAAAGGACAACGATTTTATTATACCTGGATCAACTTCGTACCAACATCCTCCTTTACTTCCTGGGGAACTTTGCGGACATAAGGTTACACAATATGCTTACATGAAATATTACACAGGTCCAATGCTGACCTTATTTCAGCGTTGTTAATTAATAATAATAATAATAATAATAATAATAATAACAATAAGCCTCAACCCCTTCAGCACAATGGCTTGTTAATTTTGATTTTACTAACCGTTTTAAATCAGCTCAGTTAAGTATGCTAGAAAGGGTAGACTGATTGAAGACTAAGAATAAAATCGTAATAATAATAATAATAATAATAATAAATGACGTCAGTGCAGTGAAGGGGTGACGATTTCTAGTACGGGGGGGGGTTAACGAGGGTAATATTTAAACTCCCTATTTCTAGAACTATCTCCTACATTTATACATCATCGTAGTGAAGAGGTTGAACGGTGACTGCGGGCTTGGAGTGGTTGAGTAAAGCTGTATCTGATTTTGGAGTTAGAGGGAATTAAAGAGAATTTCAAATTACATCTTAATTCGTTATTTTTTAATTCTTGATATCACCAGACGATTTTATTCAGCTTGTGAGAAAGAGAAGCTCGGGGTGGAGGGGGTGGTGATCACAGGTGTGGCAGTGACTCACACACACCTGTACCTCCCAGCACCACACACACACACACACACCTGCACAGCCTTACTCATACCCTCACACACATCAGCATACACTATTTCTTCTAAGTAGCCTTTGCTTTACGTAACCCTTGTTTGTAAAGTGCTTCGTTAACTGCATAAACAAAAAAAAATGCCCATGAATGCTTAACTGTTAACTGCAGAAGACGATTTTAGTGTTTTCCCAATACACGGCACCAGGAAATATGGCAAAGTTATATTTTACAACACATGCCTAAAAAAGAAAAAAAATAAAATCCCTGCCACATATAAAGGCCTTCCTATGCATTTGTCTTCACGTAAAAAAAAATAATAATAATAATAAAATGAAAAATAAAACTTATCACAAACAGTCCGGTGCAAAAGTTCCCCGGCAATCCTCAACCAGCACTGTCTTTGCCTTCAACATCTCACCCCACCCCCCAAACGACAGGGAGTACTCTTGCTTCTAATGTTCTGTTCTTGGGTGCTTAATACTATAAAAAGAAAAGAAGCCCATCCTGTATCTTCCGTTACCACAGACTGTAGAGAAGTGTGAGAGAATTTTTGCTCATCACTGTATAATCATTCCCCTCTGCTGTATTCTGAATTTTTTTTACTGTATTGATGGCTGCTTGCAACACATGTGCTGGGCGCTGGGGTCATCAATTAACCACTATATAAATGAAAAGTGCTCTCTCTCTCTCTCATCCATTTTCGTCACCCTTCATGGTACACAGGAAATACAAGGGTACGATCAGTTTATCTCACTAGGTACAGTATTCTCTCTCTCTCTCTCTCTCTCTCTCTCTCTCTCTGTCTCCTTACCATCTTTCCTCCACCTGCCCTCCCAACAGAAGCCCTGCATGTGAAGCCTCTCGCAACCCCCCACCCCCCAAACCTACCCATATATCATGAGGGATGCGAAGGAAAGGAAGAAGGAAGAAATGGGAGTGAGGAAGAAGGGAGAGAGAAAGTGAAGGAAATGTGAGGAAGAAGGGAAGGGGAATGAAAGGATGAAGAGAAAAGGGGGGAATGAGAGGAAGCAGGAAGAATGAGGAGATAAATGAGGGCAGGGGAGAACTGTAAAGATAATACATGGGTAAGAGAGAAAGGAGGAAGGAAGGGAACAAAGAGAAAAACGTAGGAAGAAGAGGTAAATGATGGAGGGAGGGAACGGGAGAAGGAAGGGAAAGGAGGGAGGGAGAGAAGGACAGAAGGAAGGAGAAGGACAGCAGAGATGGGACGGAGTGAAAGATGGGAAGAAAAGAGAGAGGAGAAGGGGTGGTGGAAGGGTGAGTGGGAGGAAGAGGGAAGGGAAGGGAAAGAAAAGATAAAAAGGAAACATAGAAGGACTGAAGGAAAAGGAGGAGGAGGAGGGAGAGAAGGAAGGGAGAAAAGGAAGGAGAGGAAGGGAGGAAAAGAATGGGAGCAGAGGTAAGGGGATGAATGAGAAAGGAAAGCAGGTGAGTTGTGGAATGAATTGAGAAAGAAGAGAAAAATGGCTAGAAAAAGACGAGGAGGAGAGGAGAGGAAAAGCAAGACAAAATGAAAGTAAGAGGGAGAAGGAGGAGGAGATGGAGGAAGAGAGAAAAGGAGAAGTGATGGGGGGGGGGGATGAGGAGGACAGTGGGTAGAGTTACAAAGGAAGGGAAACAACAAAAGACCTGTTAGTTCTCTCGAGACTGTTATAGGGATGGGAACTAACAATTCTGTGCGTTAAAGACAAGGATAGGACAAGCAGGAAGGCCCCCACCACTACCAAAGAGGAGGGGAGGGAAGGGGGAGGGGGGAGGAAGGAAGGGGAGGGTATCACCGCCATCGCATTGATATCACAGTTCGCCTGATATAACTCCCCCCCCCCTCCCAGTCTCTCTCTATGTGGGTCAGGGTGAGGCCACAGAAGGACCGGCGATCGTGAACGGTACGGGTCTGATATAAGCTGATCCCCATTACTCTCAATATTGCATGATTCTGAAGCCCTATACTGACCTACTTAACACAGCTGAACCACGCAGGACAGTTTAAAGTTTAAGATTAGCCTGGCTGTGTTTGAATTTCACGTGTAGATGACGACGACGACGACGACGACGACGACGACGACGACGACGATGATGATGATGATGAATGTGCTGATAATTAAGGACCTATTTTTTCGAAGAACGTTAATTATCAACTTGTCTTCATCTGACGGAACTGGACCACTCTTACAGCTTAATTACTGGGTCGTGGTTGCATATTCCTTCTTAAAAATGTATCTACACCTGAAATCATACATATCGTTACTAATATATAAACTGAGGAGGAAAGATTTTTTTTTATTGAAATGTTCGTGGGATGTAGAGTTGGTGTGTTTGGCCTTTCAGTTCAGTGCATGACCAGGTGTAGTCAGATTGGAGGGTTGATTTGACTAGCAACCAAGGAGACTCATTCAGAACCGGTGCTACATGGTCTGAACGTGTTTGGTAGAGCTGCGTGTATATATGCGTACATGAAGTTAACTAACCATGACTGTGTACACGCCGGTCACTGAGATGCACATACTGTACATCCATACACACACACCTCACTAATATGGCTTCACAACAACCATCTCCACACAACAAACCACCCACCATTTCTCCCCCTCCCAAGCATCTTCCTTTGCACTCCCACCCCTCCTTTCCCCCTCGTCCTCCTACCCCCCTTACCCATTTCCAAGATCTCCATATGCACGTCTCCCCCTCGTCCTCCTACCTCCCCTTTCCTGTCCCCTCCCACAATATCCCTTTGCATGCCCCCCTTCTCCTTTCCCTCTTCCCCATCTTTGCCCTACCCCCCCTTCCCCTTCTGATTTCCCTCTGCACGTCCCCTCTCCTTCCTCTCTCCCCCCTCGTCCTCCTACCCTATTCCCCTCTCCCACCATCTTCCTATACACGTCCCCTCTTTTTCCCCTCTCCCACCATCTTCCTATACACGTCCCCTCTTTTTCCCCTCTCCCACCATCTTCCTATACACGTCCCCTCTCCTTCCCCTCGTCCTCCTACCCCCTTCCGGCGTAACTGATAGAGGTGCTTTAGTAATTTCGTACATTAGCCAGCAGGAAATGGCTCCCCCACCACCACCACAAACCTACCACCACCACCACCTACCACAAACCTACCACCACCACCTACCACAACCACCACACCGGGCAGGCTTGTAAACACGAAGGCAATGGATATGTTTACAATGCTTTGGGTTTTGTTTACATTACCTTCATCAGAAATTTTCTAGACTGAGGGGAGGGCCAAACTTAGGGTACATTATTATTATTATTATTATTATCATTGGTACTGCTCCTGTTACTATTACTACAGTTATTATTCCTACTACTGCTATTACAACTTCTACTACTACTATTATTTCTATTACATCTATTACTACTTCCACTAGCCTACTACTATAATTCCTACTACTACTATTACTATTTCTACTACTACTATTATTCCTACCACAACAACAACAACAACAACAACAACTACTACTACTACTACTACTATTACTACAGCCTCAAAGTAAACACCAGACTGCTCAACCTGACGACAGATGATGATGACAGACAGACCTACAATGACGGCAATGATAACGACGATGACAAAAACAAACCACGAAAAAAAAAAAAACGCAAAGAAAAAAACAGCAACGGCAGAGAAGACAGCTTAGGAAAACAACGAAAAATACGCAAGAAAAACACACCAATAACTAAGACGGCAAAGTAAAAAAAACAAACAAACAAACAAAAACAATGACAATGAAGACAGCAACGTAAGAAAAAGGCGACTACAACGAAGAAAGGCGAGTAAAACAAGATGAATAAAGAAAAAACACAACTAAACAGACACCCTGATATAAAAAAAAAAAAACGAGAAAAAAAAACAAAACTACCACGACACAGAAGACAGGCAAGTAAAGCAACAAAAAACAGGACGAAAAATGAAGACCAAGACAAAGAAAGAAGACAGCCACGTAAAACAACGAAGAGGGAAAAACAACGTACACGAGAAAAAGAAAACATGAACGATAAGCAAGGCAACCACGAAAACAGCAAAATAAATAAATAAATTGTGGAGTAAATGAGGGAAATAAAATGGAAATAGTAATGCACAAGAGGGAAATATGTTACGTGGTTCCTTACGGGATATGGCCAGCGCAGGTAAATGGCGAGATCAGGTGCGTCTCTTACCTGGCGAGCATGAAGAGGTGGCTCCATATGGCCAGGTAATGACCAGGTGTGTTTTGTTGTGTTCTCCGTGTAAACAAGTGTACAAACATATCTATTTATCTATCTAAACACGTGTACAAACTATTACATCTATCTAAACAAACTATTACATCTATCTACCTATCTAAACAAGTGTACAATTATATCTATCAACCTATCTAAAGTGTACAAACAATTATATCTATCTACCTATCTATCTACAGTAGGAATATATCTACTATCTATCTATCTAGCTAGCTATTTTTGTTGTTGCTATTATTGGCCGTATAAACGCGTAAAAACAATTATTATATCTATCTGTCTATCTATCTATATCAGTGTATCT